>NW_027277863.1:0-23681 GCF_030028105.1 Mobula birostris
TTTATGCGAATTGGATTGTATGATGGGGAAGAGAGAGATTGTGGGAAATGGATTGTATGATGCGGAAAGAGAGAGTTTGTGGGAATTGTATTGTATGCTGGGAAAGAGAGAGTTTATGCGAATTGGATTGTATGATGGGGGAAGAGAGAGAATGTGGGAATTGGATTGAATGATGGGGGAAGAGAGAGATTGTGGGAATTGGATTGTGTGATGCGGAAAGAGAGAGTTTGTGGGAATTGGATTGTATGATTGGAAAGAGAGAGTTTGTGGTAATGGGATTGTATGATGGGAAAGAGAGAGTTTGTGGGAATTGGATTCTATGATGGCAAAGGGAGTGTTTGTTGGAATTGGATTGTATGCTGGGAAAGACAGAGTTTATGCGAATTGGATTGTATGATGGGGGAAGAGAGAGATTGTGGGAATTGGATTGTATGATGGGGGAAGAGAGAGATTCTGGGAATTGGATCGTATGATGGTGAAGAGAGAGTTTCTGGGCATTGGATTGTATGATGGGAAAGAGAGAGTTTGTGGGAATTGGATTGTATTCTGGGAAAGAGAGAGTTCGTGGGAATTGGATTGTATGCTGAGAAAGAGAGAGTTTGTGGGAATTGGATTGTATGATGGGGAACAGAGAGTTTGTGGGTATTGGATTTTATGATGGGGGAAGAGAGAGTCTGTGGGAATTGGATTGTATGCTGGCAAAGAGAGAGTTTGTGGGAATTGGATTGTACGATGGGGAACAGAGAGTTTGTGGGAATTGGATTGTATGATGGTGAAAAGAGAGTTTGTGGGAATTGGATTGTATGATGGGGAACAGAGAGTTTGTGGGAATTGGATTGTATGATGGGGGAAGAGAGAGTTTGTGGGAATTGGATTGTATGATGGGAAAGAGAGAGTTTGTGGGAATTGGATTGTATGATGGGAAAGAGAGAGTTTGTGGGAATTGGATTGTATGATGGGGAAAGAGAGAGTATGTGGGAATTGGATTGTATGATGGGGAAAGAGAGAGTTTGTGGAATTGGATTGTATGCTGGGAAAGAGAGAGTTTATGCGAATTGGATTGTATGATGGGGGAAGAGAGAGTTTGTGGGAATTGGATTGTATGATGGGAAAGAGAGAGTTTGTGGGAATTGGATTGTATGATGGGGGAAGAGAGAGTCTGTGGGAATTGGATTGTATGCTGGCAAAGAGAGAGTTTGTGGGAATTGGATTGTACGATGGGGAACAGAGAGTTTGTGGGAATTGGATTGTATGATGGTGAAAAGAGAGTTTGTGGGAATGGGATTGTATGATGGGAAAGAGAGAGTTTGTGGGAATTGGATTGTATGATGGGGAACAGAGAGTTTGTGGGAATTGGATTGTATGATGGGGGAAGAGAGAGTTTGTGGGAATTGGATTGTATGATGGGAAAGAGAGAGTTTGTGGGAATTGGATTGTATGATGGGAAAGAGAGAGTTTGTGGGAATTGGATTGTATGATGGGGAAAGAGAGAGTATGTGGGAATTGGATTGTATGATGCGGAAAGAGAGAGTTTGTGAGAATTGGATTGTATGCTGGGGAAAGAGAGAGTTTGTGGGCATTGGATTGTATGCTGGGGAAAGAGAGAGTTTGTGGGAATTGCATTGTATGATGGGGAAAGAGAGAGTTTGTTGGAATTGGATTGTATGCTGGGAAAGAGAGAGTTTATGCGAATTGGATTGTATGATGGGGGAAGAGTGAGATTGTGGGAATTGGATTGTATGATGGGGGAAGAGAGAGATTGTGGGAATTGGATTGTATGATGCGGAAAGAGAGAGTTTGTGGGAATTGGATTGTATGATGGGAAAGAGAGAGTTTGTGGGAATTGGATTGTATGATGGGAAAGAGAGAGTTTGTGGGAATTGGATTGTATGATGGGAAAGAGAGTGTTTGTGGGAATTGGATTGTATGCTGGGAAAGAGAGAGTTTATGCGAATTGGATTGTATGATGTGGGAAGAGAGAGATTGTGGGAAATGGATTGTATGATGCGGAAAGAGAGAGTTTGTGGGAATTGGATTGTATGATGGGGAAAGAGAGAGTTTGTGGGAATTGGATGGTATGCTGGGAAAGAGAGAGTTTATGCGAATTGGATTGTATGATGGGGGAAGAGAGAGATTGTGGGAATTGGATTGAATGATGGGGGAAGAGAGAGATTGTGGGAATTGGATTGTGTGATGCGGAAAGAGAGAGTTTGTGGGAATTGGATTGTATGATTGGAAAGAGAGAGTTTGTGGTAATGGGATTGTATGATGGGAAAGAGAGAGTTTGTGGGAATTGGATTGTATGATGGCAAAGGGAGTGTTTGTTGGAATTGGATTGTATGCTGGGAAAGACAGAGTTTATGCGAATTGGATTGTATGATGGGGGAAGAGAGAGATTGTGGGAATTGGATTGTATGATGGGGGAAGAGAGAGATTGTGGGAATTGGATCGTATGATGGTGAAGAGAGAGTTTCTGGGAATTGGATTGTATGATGGGAAAGAGAGAGTTTGTGGGAATTGGATTGTATTCTGGGAAAGAGAGAGTTTGTGGGAATTGGATTGTATGCTGGGAAAGAGAGAGTTTGTGGGAATTGGATTGTATGATGGGGAACAGAGAGTTTATGGGTATTGGATTGTATGATGGGGGAAGAGAGAGTTTGTGGGAATTGGATTGTATGATGGGAAAGAGAGAGTTTGTGGGATTGGATTGTATGATGGGAAAGAGAGAGTTTGTGGGAATTGGATTGTATGATGGGGGAAGAGAGAGTCTGTGGGAATTGGATTGTATGCTGGCAAAGAGAGAGTTTGTGGGAATTGGATTGTACGATGGGGAACAGAGAGTTTGTGGGAATTGGATTGTATGATGGTGAAAAGAGAGTTTGTGGGAATTGGATTGTATGATGGGAAAGAGAGAGTTTGTGGGAATTGGATTGTATGATGGGGAACAGAGAGTTTGTGGGAATTGGATTGAATGATGGGGGAAGAGAGAGTTTGTGGGAATTGGATTGTATGATGGGAAAGAGAGAGTTTGTGGGAATTGGATTGTATGATGGGAAAGAGAGAGTTTGTGGGAATTGGATTGTATGATGGGGAAAGAGAGAGTATGTGGGAATTGGATTGTATGCTGGGGAAAGAGAGTGTTTGTGGGCATTGGATTGTATGCTGGGGAAAGAGAGAGTTTGTGGGAATTGCATTGTATGATGGGGAAAGAGAGAGTTTGTTGGAATTGGATTGTATGCTGGGAAAGAGAGAGTTTATGCGAATTGGATTGTATGATGGGTGAAGAGTGAGATTGTGGGAATTGGATTGTATGATGGGGGAAGAGAGAGATTGTGGGAATTGGATTGTATGATGCGGAAAGAGAGAGTTTGTGGGAATTGGATTGTATGATGGGAAAGAGAGAGTTTGTGGGAATTGGATTGTATGATGGGAAAGAGAGAGTTTGTGGGAATTGGATTGTATGATGGGAAAGAGAGTGTTTGTGGGAATTGGATTGTATGCTGCGAAAGAGAGAGTTTATGCGAATTGGATTGTATGATGGGGGAAGAGAGAGATTGTGGGAAATGGATTGTATGATGCGGAAAGAGAGAGTTTGTGGGAATTGGATTGTATGATGGGGAAAGAGAGAGTTTGTGGGAATTGTATTGTATGCTGGGAAAGAGAGAGTTTATGCGAATTGGATTGTATGATGGGGGAAGAGAGAGAATGTGGGAATTG
Organism: Mobula birostris; assembly: GCF_030028105.1. NCBI lineage: Eukaryota > Metazoa > Chordata > Chondrichthyes > Myliobatiformes > Myliobatidae > Mobula > Mobula birostris. The sequence continues at coordinate 3,718 of NW_027277863.1, forward strand.
GATTGAATGATGGGGGAAGAGAGAGATTGTGGGAATTGGATTGTGTGATGCGGAAAGAGAGAGTTTGTGGGAATTGGATTGTATGATTGGAAAGAGAGAGTTTGTGGTAATGGGATTTTATGATGGGAAAGAGAGAGTTTGTGGGAATTGGATTCTATGATGGCAAAGGGAGTGTTTGTTGGAATTGGATTGTATGCTGGGAAAGACAGAGTTTATGCGAATTGGATTGTATGATGGGGGAAGAGAGAGATTGTGGGAATTGGATTGTATGATGGGGGAAGAGAGAGATTCTGGGAATTGGATCGTATGATGGTGAAGAGAGAGTTTCTGGGCATTGGATTGTATGATGGGAAAGAGAGAGTTTGTGGGAATTGGATTGTATTCTGGGAAAGAGAGAGTTCGTGGGAATTGGATTGTATGCTGAGAAAGAGAGAGTTTGTGGGAATTGGATTGTATGATGGGGAACAGAGAGTTTGTGGGAATTGGATTTTATGATGGGGGAAGAGAGAGTCTGTGGGAATTGGATTGTATGCTGGCAAAGAGAGAGTTTGTGGGAATTGGATTGTACGATGGGGAACAGAGAGTTTGTGGGAATTGGATTGTATGATGGTGAAAAGAGAGTTTGTGGGAATTGGATTGTATGATGGGGAACAGAGAGTTTGTGGGAATTGGATTGTATGATGGGGGAAGAGAGAGTTTGTGGGAATTGGATTGTATGATGGGAAAGAGAGAGTTTGTGGGAATTGGATTGTATGATGGGAAAGAGAGAGTTTGTGGGAATTGGATTGTATGATGGGGAAAGAGAGAGTATGTGGGAATTGGATTGTATGATGGGGAAAGAGAGAGTTTGTGGGAATTGGATTGTATGCTGGGAAAGAGAGAGTTTATGCGAATTGGATTGTATGATGGGGGAAGAGAGAGTTTGTGGGAATTGGATTGTATGATGGGAAAGAGAGAGTTTGTGGGAATTGGATTGTATGATGGGGGAAGAGAGAGTCTGTGGGAATTGGATTGTATGCTGGCAAAGAGAGAGTTTGTGGGAATTGGATTGTACGATGGGGAACAGAGAGTTTGTGGGAATTGGATTGTATGATGGTGAAAAGAGAGTTTGTGGGAATTGGATTGTATGATGGGAAAGAGAGAGTTTGTGGGAATTGGATTGTATGATGGGGAACAGAGAGTTTGTGGGAATTGGATTGTATGATGGGGGAAGAGAGAGTTTGTGGGAATTGGATTGTATGATGGGAAAGAGAGAGTTTGTGGGAATTGGATTGTATGATGGGAAAGAGAGAGTTTGTGGGAATTGGATTGTATGATGGGGAAAGAGAGAGTATGTGGGAATTGGATTGTATGATGCGGAAAGAGAGAGTTTGTGAGAATTGGATTGTATGCTGGGGAAAGAGAGAGTTTGTGGGCATTGGATTGTATGCTGGGGAAAGAGAGAGTTTGTGGGAATTGCATTGTATGATGGGGAAAGAGAGAGTTTGTTGGAATTGGATTGTATGCTGGGAAAGAGAGAGTTTATGCGAATTGGATTGTATGATGGGGGAAGAGTGAGATTGTGGGAATTGGATTGTATGATGGGGGAAGAGAGAGATTGTGGGAATTGGATTGTATGATGCGGAAAGAGAGAGTTTGTGGGAATTGGATTGTATGATGGGAAAGAGAGAGTTTGTGGGAATTGGATTGTATGATGGGAAAGAGAGAGTTTGTGGGAATTGGATTGTATGATGGGAAAGAGAGTGTTTGTGGGAATTGGATTGTATGCTGGGAAAGAGAGAGTTTATGCGAATTGGATTGTATGATGTGGGAAGAGAGAGATTGTGGGAAATGGATTGTATGATGCGGAAAGAGAGAGTTTGTGGGAATTGGATTGAATGATGGGGGAAGAGAGCGATTGTGGGAATTGGATTGTGTGATGCGGAAAGAGAGAGTTTGTGGAATTGGATTGTATGATGGCAAAGGGAGTGTTTGTTGGAATTGGATTGTATGCAGGGAAAGACAGAGTTTATGCGAATTGGATTGTATGATGGGGGAAGAGAGAGATTGTGGGAATTGGATTGTATGATGGGGGAAGAGAGAGATTCTGGGAATTGGATCGTATGATGGTGAAGAGAGAGTTTCTGGTCATTGGATTGTATGATGGGAAAGAGAGAGTTTGTGGGAATTGGATTGTATTCTGGGAAAGAGAGAGTTTGTGGGAATTGGATTGTATGCTGGGAAAGAGAGAGTTTGTGGGAATTGGATTGTATGATGGGGAACAGAGAGTTTGTGGGTATTGGATTGTATGATGGGGGAAGAGAGAGTTTGTGGGAATTGGATTGTATGATGGGAAAGAGAGAGTTTGTGGGAATTGGATTGTATGATGGGGGAAGAGAGAGTCTGTGGGAATTGGATTGTATGCTGGCAAAGAGAGAGTATGTGGGAATTGGATTGTACGATGGGGAACAGAGAGTTTGTGGGAATTGGATTGTATGATGGTGAAAAGAGAGTTTGTGGGAATTGGATTGTATGATGGGAAAGAGAGAGTTTGTGGGAATTGGATTGTATGATGGGGAACAGAGAGTTTGTGGGAATTGGATTGTATGATGGGGGAAGAGAGAGTTTGTGGGAATTGGATTGTATGATGGGAAAGAGAGAGTTTGTGGGAATTGGATTGTATGATGGGAAAGAGAGAGTTTGTGGGAATTGGATTGTATGATGGGGAAAGAGAGAGTATGTGGGAATTGGATTGTATGATGCGGAAAGAGAGAGTTTGTGAGAATTGGATTGTATGCTGGGGAAAGATTGAGTTTGTGGGCATTGGATTGTATGCTGGGGAAAGAGAGAGTTTGTGGGAATTGCATTGTATGATGGGGAAAGAGAGAGTTTGTTGGAATTGGATTGTATGCTGGGAAAGAGAGAGTTTATGCGAATTGCATTGTATGATGGGGGAAGAGTGAGATTGTGGGAATTGGATTGTATGATGGGGGAAGAGAGAGATTCTGGGAATTGGATTGTATGATGCGGAAAGAGAGAGTTTCTGGGAATTGGATTGTATGATGGGAAAGAGAGATTTTGTGGGAATTGGATTGTATGATGGGAAAGAGAGAGTTTGTGGGAATTGGATTGTATGATGGGAAAGAGAGTGTTTGTGGGAATTGGATTGTATGCTGGGAAAGAGAGAGTTTATGCGAATTGGATTGTATGATGGGGGAAGAGAGAGATTGTGGGAAATGGAATGTATGATGCGGAAAGAGAGAGTTTGTGGGAATTGGATTGTATGATGGGGAAAGAGAGAGTTTGTGGGAATTGGATTGTATGCTGGGAAAGAGAGAGTTTATGCGAATTGGATTGTATGATGGGGGAAGAGAGAGATTGTGGGAATTGGATTGAATGATGGGGGAAGAGAGAGATTGTGAGAATTGGATTGTGTGATGCGGAAAGAGAGAGTTTGTGGGAATTGGATTGTATGATTGGAAAGAGAGAGTTTGTGGTAGTGGGATTGTATGATGGGAAAGAGAGAGTTTGTGGGAATTGGATTGTATGATGGCAAAGGGAGTGTTTGTTGGAATTGGATTGTATGCTGGGAAAGACAGAGTTTATGCGAATTGGATTGTATGATGGGGGAAGAGAGAGATTGTGGGAATTGGATTGTATGATGGGGGAAGAGAGAGATTGTGGGAATTGGATCGTATGATGGTGAAGAGAGAGTTTCTGGGAATTGGATTGTATGATGGGAAAGAGAGAGTTTGTGGGAATTGGATTGTATTCTGGGAAAGAGAGAGTTTGTGGGAATTGGATTGTATGCTGGGAAAGAGAGAGTTTGTGGGTATTGGATTGTATGATGGGGGAAGAGAGAGTTTGTGGGAATTGGATTGTATGATGGGAAAGAGAGAGTTTGTGGGAATTGGATTGTATGATGGGGGAAGAGAGAGTCTGTGGGAATTGGATTGTATGATGGGAAAGAGAGAGTTTGTGGGAATTGGATTGTATGATGGCAAAGGGAGTGTTTGTTGGAATTGGATTGTATGCTGGGAAAGACAGAGTTTATGCGAATTGGATTGTATGCTGGGGAAAGAGAGAGTTTGTGGGCATTGGATTGTATGCTGGGGAAAGTGAGAGTTTGTGGGAATTGCATTGTATGATGGGGAAAGAGAGAGTTTGTTGGAATTGGATTGTATGCTGGGAAAGAGAGAGTTTATGCGAATTGGATTGTATGATGGGGGAAGAGTGAGATTGTGGGAATTGGACTGTATGATGGGGGAAGAGAGAGATTGTGGGAGTTGGATTGTATGATGCGGAAAGAGAGAGTTTGTGGGAATTGGATTGTATGATGGGAAAGAGAGTGTTTGTGGGAATTGGATTGTATGCTGGGAAAGAGAGAGTTTATGCGAATTGGATTGTATGATGGGGGAAGAGAGAGATTGTGGGAAATGGATTGTATGATGCGGAAAGAGAGAGTTTGTGGGAATTGGATTGTATGATGGGGAAAGAGAGAGTTTGTGGGAATTGGATTGTATGCTGGGAAAGAGAGAGTTTATGCGAATTGGATTGTATGATGGGGGAAGAGAGAGATTGTGGGAATTGGATTGAATGATGGGGGAAGAGAGCGATTGTGGGAATTGGATTGTGTGATGCGGAAAGAGAGAGTTTGTGGGAATTGGATTGTATGATTGGAATGAGAGAGTTTGTGGTAATGGGATTGTATGATGGGAAAGAGAGAGTTTGTGGGAATTGGATTGTATGATGGCAAAGGGAGTGTTTGTTGGAATTGGATTGTATGCTGGGAAAGACAGAGTTTATGCGAATTGGATTGTATGATGGGGGAAGAGAGAGATTGTGGGAATTGGATTGTATGATGGGGGAAGAGAGAGATTCTGGGAATTGGATCGTATGATGGTGAAGAGAGAGTTTCTGGGCATTGGATTGTATGATGGGAAAGAGAGAGTTTGTGGGAATTGGATTGTATTCTGGGAAAGAGAGAGTTTGTGGGAATTGGATTGTATGCTGGGAAAGAGAGAGTTTGCGGGAATTGGATTGTATGATGGGGAACAGAGAGTTTGTGGGTATTGGATTGTATGATGGGGGAAGAGAGAGTTTGTGGGAATTGGATTGTATGATGGGAAAGAGAGAGTTTGTGGGAATTGGATTGTATGATGGGGGAAGAGAGAGTCTGTGGGAATTGGATTGTATGCTGGCAAAGAGAGTGTTTGTGGGAATTGGATTGTACGATGGGGAACAGAGAGTTTGTGGGAATTGGATTGTATGATGCTGAAAGAGAGAGTTTGTGAGAATTGGATTGTATGCTGGGGAAAGAGAGAGTTTGTGGGAATTGGATTGTATGCTGGGGAAAGAGAGAATTTGTGGGAATTGGATTGTATGATGGGGAAAGAGAGAGTTTGTTGGAATTGGATTGTATGCTGGGAAAGAGAGAGTTTATGCCAATTGGATTGTATGATGGGGGAAGAGAGAGATTGTGGGAATTGGATTGTATGATGGGGGACGAGACAGATTGTGGGAATTGGATCGTATGATGGTGAAGAGAGAGTTTCTGGGAATTGGATTGTATGATGGGAAAGAGAGAGTTTGTGGGAATTGGATTGTATTCTGGGAAAGAGAGAGTTTGTGGGAATTGGATTGTATGCTGGGAAAGAGAGAGTTTGTGGGTATTGGATTGTATGATGGGAAAGAGAGAGTTTATACGAATTGGATTGTATGATGGGGGAAGAGAGAGATTGTGGGAATTGGATTGAATGATGGGGGAAGAGAGCGATTGTGGGAATTGGATTGTGTGATGCGGAAAGAGAGAGTTTGTGGGAATTGGATTGTATGATTGGAATGAGAGAGTTTGTGGTAATGGGATTGTATGATGGGAAAGAGAGAGTTTGTGGGAATTGGATTGTATGATGGCAAAGGGAGTGTTTGTTGGAATTGGATTGTATGCTGGGAAAGACAGAGTTTATGCGAATTGGATTGTATGATGGGGGAAGAGAGAGATTGTGGGAATTGGATTGTATGATGGGGGAAGAGAGAGATTCTGGGAATTGGATCGTATGATGGTGAAGAGAGAGTTTCTGGGCATTGGATTGTATGATGGGAAAGAGAGAGTTTGTGGGAATTGGATTGTATTCTGGGAAAGAGAGAGTTTGTGGGAATTGGATTGATGTATGCTGGGAAAGAGAGAGTTTGCAGGAATTGGATTGTATGATGGGGAACAGAGAGTTTGTGGGTATTGGATTGTATGATGGGGGAAGAGAGAGTTTGTGGGAATTGGATTGTATGATGGGGGAAGAGAGAGTTTGTGGGAATTGGATTGTATGATGGGAAAGAGAGAGTTTGTGGGAATTGGATTGTATGATGGGGGAAGAGAGAGTCTGTGGGAATTGGATTGTATGCTGGCAAAGAGAGTGTTTGTGGGAATTGGATTGTACGATGGGGAACAGAGAGTTTGTGGGAATTGGATTGTATGATGCTGAAAGAGAGAGTTTGTGAGAATTGGATTGTATGCTGGGGAAAGAGAGAGTTTGTGGGAATTGGATTGTATGCTGGGGAAAGAGAGAATTTGTGGGAATTGGATTGTATGATGGGGAAAGAGAGAGTTTGTTGGAATTGGATTGTATGCTGGGAAAGAGAGAGTTTATGCGAATTGGATTGTATGATGGGGGAAGAGAGAGATTGTGGGAATTGGATTGTATGATGGGGGACGAGACAGATTGTGGGAATTGGATCGTATGATGGTGAAGAGAGAGTTTCTGGGAATTGGATTGTATGATGGGAAAGAGAGAGTTTGTGGGAATTGGATTGTATTCTGGGAAACAGAGAGTTTGTGGGAATTGGATTGTATGCTGGGAAAGAGAGAGTTTGTGGGTATTGGATTGTATGATGGGGGAAGAGAGAGTTTGTGGGAATTGGATTGTATGATGGGAAAGAGAGAGTTTGTGGGAATTGGATTGTATGATGGGAAAGAGAGAGTTTGTGGGAATTGGATTGTATGATGGGGGAAGAGAGAGTCTGTGGGAATTGGATTGTATGCTGGCAAAGAGAGAGTTTGTGGGAATTGGATTGTACGATGGGGAACAGAGAGTTTGTGGGAATTGGATTGTATGATGGTGAAAAGAGAGTTTGTGGGAATTGGATTGTATGATGGGAAAGAGAGAGTTTGTGGGAATTGGATTGTATGATGGGGAACAGAGAGTTTGAGGGAATTGGTTTGTATGATGGGGGAAGAGAGAGTTTGTGGGAATTGGATTGTATGATGGGAAAGAGAGAGTTTGTGGGAATTGGATTGTATGATGGGAAAGAGAGAGTTTGTGGGAATTGGATTGTATGATGGGGAAAGAGAGAGTATGTGGGAATTGGATTGTATGATGCGGAAAGAGAGAGTTTGTGAGAATTGGATTGTATGCTGGGGAAAGAGAGAGTTTGTGGGAATTGCATTGTATGATAGGGAAAGAGAGAGTTTGTTGGAATTGGATTGTATGCTGGGAAAGAGAGAGTTTATGCGAATTGGATTGTATGATGGGGGAAGAGTGAGATTGTGGGAATTGGATTGTATGATGGGGGAAGAGAGAGATTGTGGGAGTTGGATTGTATGATGCGGAAAGAGAGAGTTTGTGGGAATTGGATTGTATGATGGGAAAGAGAGAGTTTGTGGGAATTGGATTGTATGATGGGAAAGAGAGAGTTTGTGGGAATTGGATTGTATGATGGGAAAGAGAGTGTTTGTGGGAATTGGATTGTATGCTGGGAAAGAGAGAGTTTATGCGAATTGGATTGTATGATGGGGGAAGAGAGAGATTGTGGGAAATGGATTGTATGATGCGGAAAGAGAGAGTTTGTGGGAATTGGATTGTATGATGGGGAAAGAGAGAGTTTGTGGGAATTGGATTGTATGCTGGGAAAGAGAGAGTTTATGCGAATTGGATTGTATGATGGGGGAAGAGAGAGATTGTGGGAATTGGATTGAATGATGGGGAAGAGAGAGATTGTGGGAATTGGATTGTGTGATGTGGAAAGAGAGAGTTTGTGGGAATTGGATTGTATGATTGGAAAGAGAGAGTTTGTGGTAATGGGATTGTATGATGGGAAAGAGAGAGTTTGTGGGAATTGGATTGTATGATGGCAAAGGGAGTGTTTGTTGGAATTGGATTGTATGCTGGGAAAGACAGAGTTTATGCGAATTGGATTGTATGATGGGGGAAGAGAGAGATTGTGGGAATTGGATTGTATGATGGGGGAAGAGAGAGATTCTGGGAATTGGATCGTATGATGGTGAAGAGAGAGTTTCTGGGCATTGGATTGTATGATGGGAAAGATAGAGTTTGTGGGAATTGGATTGTATTCTGGGAAAGAGAGAGTTTGTGGGAATTGGATTGTATGCTGGGAAAGAGGGAGTTTGTGGGAATTGGATTGTATGATGGGGAACAGAGAGTTTGTGGGTATTGGATTGTATGATGGGGGAAGAGAGAGTTTGTGGGAATTGGATTGTATGATGGGAAAGAGAGAGTTTGTGGGAATTGGATTGTATGATGGGAAAGAGAGAGTTTGTGGGAATTGGATTGTATGATGGGGAAAGAGAGAGTTTTTTGGGAATTGGATTGTATGATGCGGAAAGAGAGAGTTTGTGAGAATTGGATTGTATGCTGGGAAAGAGAGAGTTTATGCGAATTGTATTGTATGATGGGGGAAGAGTGAGATTGTGGGAATTGGATTGTATGATGGGGGAAGAGAGAGATAGTGGGAGTTGGATTGTATGATGCGGAAAGAGAGAGTTTGTGCGAATTGGATTGTATGATGGGAAAGAGAGAGTTTGTGGGAATTGGATTGTATGATGGGAAAGAGAGAGTTTGTGTGGGAATTGGATTGTATGCTGGGAAAGAGAGAGTTTATGCGAATTGGATTGTATGATGGGGGAAGAGAGAGATTGTGGGAAATGGATTGTATGATGCGGAAGAGAGAGTTTGTGGGAATTGGATTGTATGATGGGGAAAGAGAGAGTTTGTGGGAATTGGATTGTATGCTGGGAAAGAGAGAGTTTATGCGAATTGGATTGTATGATGGGGGAAGAGAGAGATTGTGGGAATTGGATTGAATGATGGGGGAAGAGAGAGATTGTGGGAATTGGATTGTGTGATGTGGAAAGAGAGAGTTTGTGGGAATTGGATTGTATGATTGGAAAGAGAGAGTTTGTGGTAATGGGATTGTATGATGGGAAAGAGAGAGTTTGTGGGAATTGGATTGTATGATGGCAAAGGGAGTGTTTGTTGGAATTGGATTGTATGCTGGGAAAGACAGAGTTTATGCGAATTGGATTGTATGATGGGGGAAGAGAGAGATTGTGGGAATTGGATTGTATGATGGGGGAAGAGAGAGATTCTGGGAATTGGATCGTATGATGGTGAAGAGAGAGTTTCTGGGCATTGGATTGTATGATGGGAAAGACAGAGTTTGTGGGAATTGGATTGTATTCTGGAAAGAGAGAGTTTGTGGGAATTGGATTGTATGCTGGGAAAGAGGGAGTTTGTGGGAATTGGATTGTATGATGGGGAACAGAGAGTTTGTGGGTATTGGATTGTATGATGGGGGAAGAGAGAGTTTGTGGGAATTGGATTGTATGATGGGAAAGAGAGAGTTTGTGGGAATTGGATTGTATGATGGGAAAGAGAGAGTTTGTGGGAATTGGATTGTATGATGGGGAAAGAGAGAGTTTTTTGGGAATTGGATTGTATGATGCGGAAAGAGAGAGTTTGTGAGAATTGGATTGTATGCTGGGAAAGAGAGAGTTTGTGGGAATTGGATTGTATGCTGGGGAAAGATAGAATTTGTGGGAATTGGATTGTATGATGGGGAAAGAGAGAGTTTGTTGGAATTGGATTGTATGCTGGGAAAGAGAGAGTTTATGCGAATTGGATTGTATGATGGGGGAAGAGAGAGATTGTTGGAATTGGATTGTATGCTGGGAAAGAGAGAGTTTAAGCGAATTGGATTGTATGATGGGGGAAGAGAGAGATTGTGGGAATTGGATTGTATGATGGGGGAAGAGAGGATTGTGGGAATTGGATCGTATGATGGTGAAGAGAGAGTTTCTGGAATTGGATTGTATGATGGGAAAGAGAGAGTTTGTGGGAATTGGATTGTATTCTGGGAAAGAGAGAGTTTTGGGAATTGGATTGCATGCTGGGAAAGAGAGAGTTTGTGGAAATGGATTGTATGTTGGGGTACAGAGAGTTTGTGGGTATTGGATTGTATGATGGGGGAAGAGAGAGTTTGTGGGAATTGGATTGTATGATGGGAAAGAGAGAGTTTGTGGGAATTGGATTGTATGATGGGAAAGAGAGAGTTTGTGGGAATTAAATTGTATGATGGGGAAAGAGAGAGTTTGTGGGAATTGGATTGTATGATGCTGAAAGAGAGAGTTTGTGGGAATTGGATTGTATGATTGGAAAGAGAGAGTTTGTGGTAATGGGATTGTATGATGGGAAAGAGAGAGTTTGTGGGAATTGGATTGTATGATGGCAAAGGGAGTGTTTGTTGGAATTGGATTGTATGCTGGGAAAGACAGAGTTTATGCGAATTGGATTGTATGATGGGGGAAGAGAGAGATTGTGGGAATTGGATTGTATGATGGGGAAGAGAGAGATTGTGGGAATTGGATCGTATGATGGTGAAGAGAGAGTTTCTGGGCATTGGATTGTATGATGGAAAAGATAGAGTTTGTGGGAATTGGATTGTATTCTGGGAAAGAGAGAGTTTGTGGGAATTGGATTGTATGCTGGGAAAGAGGGAGTTTGTGGGAATTGGATTGTATGATGGGGAACAGAGAGTTTGTGGGTATTGGATTGTATGATGGGGGAAGAGAGAGTTTGTGGGAATTGGATTGTATGATGGGAAAGAGAGAGTTTGTGGGAATTGGATTGTATGATGGGAAAGAGAGAGTTTGTGGGAATTGGATTGTATGATGGGGAAAGAGAGAGTTTTTTGGGAATTGGATTGTATGATGCGGAAAGAGAGAGTTTGTGAGAATTGGATTGTATGCTGGGAAAGAGAGAGTTTATGCGAATTGTATTGTATGATGGGGGAAGAGTGAGATTGTGGGAATTGGATTGTATGATGGGGGAAGAGAGAGATAGTGGGAGTTCGATTGTATGATGCGGAAAGAGAGAGTTTGTGGGAATTGGATTGTATGATGGGAAAGAGAGAGTTTGTGGGAATTGGATTGTATGATGGGAAAGAGAGAGTTTGTGGGAATTGGATTGTATGATGGGAAAGAGAGTGTTTGTGGAATTGGATTGTATGCTGGGAAAGAGAGAGTTTATGCGAATTGGATTGTATGATGGGGGAAGAGAGAGATTGTGGGAAATGGATTGTATGATGCGGAAAGAGAGAGTTTGTGGGAATTGGATTGTATGATGGGGAAAGAGAGAGTTTGTGGGAATTGGATTGTATGCTGGGAAAGAGAGAGTTTATGCGAATTGGATTGTATGATGGGGGAAGAGAGAGATTGTGGGAATTGGATTGAATGATGGGGGAAGAGAGAGATTGTGGGAATTGGATTGTGTGATGTGGAAAGAGAGAGTTTGTGGGAATTGGATTGTATGATTGGAAGAGAGAGTTTGTGGTAATGGGATTGTATGATGGGAAAGAGAGAGTTTGTGGGAATTGGATTGTATGATGGCAAAGGGAGTGTTTGTTGGAATTGGATTGTATGCTGGGAAAGACAGAGTTTATGCGAATTGGATTGTATGATGGGGGAAGAGAGAGATTGTGGGAATTGGATTGTATGATGGGGAAGAGAGAGATTCTGGGAATTGGATCGTATGATGGTGAAGAGAGAGTTTCTGGGCATTGGATTGTATGATGGGAAAGACAGAGTTTGTGGGAATTGGATTGTATTCTGGGAAAGAGAGAGTTTGTGGGAATTGGATTGTATGCTGGGAAAGAGGGAGTTTGTGGGAATTGGATTGTATGATGGGGAACAGAGAGTTTGTGGGTATTGGATTGTATGATGGGGGAAGAGAGAGTTTGTGGGAATTGGATTGTATGATGGGAAAGAGAGAGTTTGTGGGAATTGGATTGTATGATGGGAAAGAGAGAGTTTGTGGGAATTGGATTGTATGATGGGGAAAGAGAGAGTTTTTTGGGAATTGGATTGTATGATGCGGAAAGAGAGAGTTTGTGAGAATTGGATTGTATGCTGGGGAAAGAGAGAGTTTGTGGGAATTGGATTGTATGCTGGGGAAAGATAGAATTTGTGGGAATTGGATTGTATGATGGGGAAAGAGAGAGTTTGTTGGAATTGGATTGTATGCTGGGAAAGAGAGAGTTTATGCGAATTGGATTGTATGATGGGGGAAGAGAGAGATTGTGGGAATTGGATTGAATGATGGGGGAAGAGAGAGATTGTGGGAATTGGATTGTGTGATGCGGAAAGAGAGAGTTTGTGGGAATTGGATTGTATGATTGGAAAGAGAGAGTTTGTGGTAATGCGATTGTATGATGGGAAAGAGAGAGTTTGTGGGAACTGGATTGTATGATGGCAAAGGGAGTGTTTGTTGGAATTGGATTGTATGCTGGGAAAGAGAGAGTTTAAGCGAATTGGATTGTATGATGGGGGAAGAGAGAGATTGTGGGAATTGGATTGTATGATGGGGGGAAGAGAGATTGTGGGAATTGGATCGTATGATGGTGAAGAGAGAGTTTCTGGGAATTGGATTGTATGATGGGAAAGAGAGAGTTTGTGGGAATTGGATTGTATTCTGGGAAAGAGAGAGTTTTTGGGAATTGGATTGCATGCTGGGAAAGAGAGAGTTTGTGGGAAATGGATTGTATGTTGGGGTACAGAGAGTTTGTGGGTATTGGATTGTATGATGGGGGAAGAGAGAGTTTGTGGAATTGGATTGTATGATGGGAAAGAGAGAGTTTGTGGGAATTGGATTGTATGATGGGAAAGAGAGAGTTTGTGGGAATTAAATTGTATGATGGGGAAAGAGAGAGTTTGTGGGAATTGGATTGTATGATGCTGAAAGAGAGAGTTTGTTGGAATTGGATTGTATGCTGGGAAAGAGAGAGTTTATGCGAATTGGATTGTATGATGGGGGAAGAGTGAGATTGTGGGAATTGGATTGTATGATGGGGGAAGAGAGAGATTGTGGGAGTTGGATTGTATGATGCGGAAAGAGAGAGTTTGTGGGAATTGGATTGTATGATGGGAAAGAGAGAGTTTGTGGGAATTGGATTGTATGATGGGAAAGAGAGAGTTTGTGGGAATTGGATTGTATGATGGGAAAGAGAGTGTTTGTGGGAATTGGATTGTATGCTGGGAAAGAGAGAGTTTATGCGAATTGGATTGTATGATGGGGGAAGAGAGAGATTGTGGGAAATGGATTGTATGATGCGGAAAGAGAGAGTTTGTGGGAATTGGATTGTATGATGGGGAAAGAGAGAGTTTGTGGGAATTGGATTGTATGCTGGGAAAGAGAGAGTTTATGCGAATTGGATTGTATGATGGGGGAAGAGAGAGATTGTGGGAATTGGATTGAATGATGGGGGAAGAGAGAGATTGTGGGAATTGGATTGTGTGATGTGGAAAGAGAGAGTTGTGGGAATTGGATTGTATGATTGGAAAGAGAGAGTTTGTGGTAATGGGATTGTATGATGGGAAAGAGAGAGTTTGTGGGGAATTGGATTGTATGATGGCAAAGGGAGTGTTTGTTGGAATTGGATTGTATGCTGGGAAAGACAGAGTTTATGCGAATTGGATTGTATGATGGGGGAAGAGAGAGATTGTGGGAATTGGATTGTATGATGGGGGAAGAGAGAGATTCTGGGAATTGGATCGTATGATGGTGAAGAGAGAGTTTCTGGGCATTGGATTGTATGATGGGAAAGACAGAGTTTGTGGGAATTGGATTGAATTCTGGGAAAGAGAGAGTTTGTGGGAATTGGATTGTATGCTGGGAAAGAGGGAGTTTGTGGGAATTGGTTTGTATGATGGGGAACAGAGAGTTTGTGGGTATTGGATTGTATGATGGGAAAGAGAGAGTTTGTGGGAATTGGATTTTATGATGGGAAAGAGAGAGTTTGTGGGAATTGGATTGTATGATGGGGAAAGAGAGAGTTTTTTGGGAATTGGATTGTATGATGCGGAAAGAGAGAGTTTGTGAGAATTGGATTGTATGCTGGGGAAAGAGAGAGTTTGTGGGAATTGGATTGTATGCTGGGGAAAGATAGAATTTGTGGGAATTGGATTGTATGATGGGGAAAGAGAGAGTTTGTTGGAATTGGATTGTATGCTGGGAAGAGAGAGTTTATGCGAATTGGATTGAATGATGGGGGAAGAGAGAGATTGTGGGAATTGGATTGAGTGATGCGGAAAGACAGAGTTTGTGGGAACTGGATTGTATGATGGCAAAGGGAGTGTTTGTTGGAATTGGATTGTATGCTGGGAAAGAGAGAGTTTATGCGAATTGGATTGTATGATGGGGAAGAGAGAGATTGTGGGAATTGGATTGTATGATGGGGGAAGAGAGATTGTGGGAATTGGATCGTATGATGGTGAAGAGAGAGTTTCTGGGAATTGGATTGTATGATGGGAAAGAGACAGTTTGTGGGAATTGGATTGTATTCTGGGGAAGAGAGAGTTTTTGGGAATTGGATTGTATGCTGGGAAAGAGAGAGTTTGTGGGAAATGGATTGTATGATGGGGTACAGAGAGTTTGTGGGTATTGGATTGTATGATGGGGAAGAGAGAGTTTGTGGGAATTGGATTGTATGATGGGAAAGAGAGAGTTTGTGGGAATTGGATTGTATGATGGGAAAGAGAGAGTTTGTGGGAATTGGATTGTATTCTGGGAAAGAGAGAGTTTGTGGGAATTGGATTGTATGCTGGGAAAGAGGGAGTTTGTGGGAATTGGATTGTATGATGGGGAACAGAGAGTTTGTGGGTATTGGATTGTATGATGGGGAAGAGAGAGTTTGTGGGAATTGGATTGTATGATGGGAAAGAGAGAGTTTGTGGGAATTGGATTGTATGATGGGAAAGAGAGAGTTTGTGGGAATTGGATTGTATGATGGGGAAAGAGAGAGTTTTTTGGGAATTGGATTGCATGATGCGGAAAAGAGAGAGTTTGTGAGAATTGGATTGTATGCTGGGGAAAGAGAGAGTTTGTGGGAATTGGATTGTATGCTGGGGAAAGATAGAATTTGTTGGGAATTGGATTGTATGATGGGGAAAGAGAGAGTTTGTTGGAATTGGATTGTATGCTGGGAAAGAGAGAGTTTATGCGAATTGGATTGTATGGTGGGGGAAGAGAGAGATTGTGGGAATTGGATTGAATGATGGGGGAAGAGAGAGATTGTGGGAATTGGATTGTGTGATGCGGAAAGAGAGAGTTTGTGGGAATTGGATTGTATGATTGGAAAGAGAGAGTTTGTGGTAATGCGATTGTATGATGGGAAAGAGAGAGTTTGTGGGAACTGGATTGTATGATGGCAAAGGGAGTGTTTGTTGGAATTGGATTGTATGCTGGGAAAGAGAGAGTTTAAGCGAATTGGATTGTATGATGGGGGAAGAGAGAGATTGTGGGAATTGGATTGTATGATGGGGGAAGAGAGATTGTGGGAATTGGATCGTATGATGGTGAAGAGAGAGTTTCTGGGAATTGGATTGTATGATGGGAAAGAGAGAGTTTGTGGGAATTGGATTGTATTCTGGGGAAAGAGAGAGTTTTTGGGAATTGGATTGCATGCTGGGAAAGAGAGAGTTTGTGGGAAATGGATTGTATGATGGGTACAGAGAGTTTGTGGGTATTGGATTGTATGATGGGGGAAGAGAGAATTTGTGGGAATTGGATTGTATGATGGGAAAGAGAGAGTTTGTGGGAATTGGATTGTATGATGGGAAGAGAGAGTTTGTGGGAATTAAATTGTATGATGGGGAAAGAGAGAGTTTGTGGGAATTGGATTGTATGATGCTGAAAGAGAGAGTTTGTTGGAATTGGATTGTATGCTGGGAAAGAGAGAGTTTATGCGAATTGGATTGTATGATGGGGGAAGAGTGAGATTGTGGGAATTGGATTGTATGATGGGGGAAGAGAGAGATTGTGGGAGTTGGATTGTATGATGCGGAAAGAGAGAGTTTGTGGGAATTGGATTGTATGATGGGAAAGAGAGAGTTTGTGGGAATTGGATTGTATGATGGGAAAGAGAGAGTTTGTGGGAATTGGATTGTATGATGGGAAAGAGAGTGTTTGTGGGAATTGGATTGTATGCTGGGAAAGAGAGAGTTTATGCGAATTGGATTGTATGATGGGGGAAGAGAGAGATTGTGGGAAATGGATTGTATGATGCGGAAAGAGAGAGTTTGTGGGAATTGGATTGTATGATGGGGAAAGAGAGAGTTTGGTGGGAATTGGATTGTATGCTGGGAAAGAGAGAGTTTATGCGAATTGGATTGTTGATGGGGGGAAGAGAGAGATTGTGGGAATTGGATTGAATGATGGGGGAAGAGAGAGATTGTGGGAATTGGATTGTGTGATGTGGAAAGAGAGAGTTTGTGGGAATTGGATTGTATGATTGGAAAGAGAGAGTTTGTGGTAATGGGATTGTATGATGGGAAAGAGAGAGTTTGTGGGAATTGGATTGTATGATGGCAAAGGGAGTGTTTGTTGGAATTGGATTGTATGCTGGGAAAGACAGAGTTTATGCGAATTGGATTGTATGATGGGGGAAGAGAGAGATTGTGGGAATTGGATTGTATGATGGGGGAAGAGAGAGATTCTGGGAATTGGATCGTATGATGGTGAAGAGAGAGTTTCTGGGCATTGGATTGTATGATGGGAAAGACAGAGTTTGTGGGAATTGGATTGTATTCTGGGAAAGAGAGAGTTTGTGGAATTGGATTGTATGCTGGGAAAGAGGGAGTTTGTGGGAATTGGATTGTATGATGGGGAACAGAGAGTTTGTGGGTATTGGATTGTATGATGGGGGAAGAGAGAGTTTGTGGGAATTGGATTGTATGATGGGAAAGAGAGAGTTTGTGGGAATTGGATTGTATGATGGGAAAGAGAGAGTTTGTGGGAATTGGATTGTATGATGGGGAAAGAGAGAGTTTTTTGGGAATTGGATTGTATGATGCGGAAAGAGAGAGTTTGTGAGAATTGGATTGTATGCTGGGGAAGAGAGAGTTTGTGGAATTGGATTGTATGCTGGGGAAAGATAGAATTTGTGGGAATTGGATTGTATGATGGGGAAAGAGAGAGTTTGTTGGAATTGGATTGTATGCTGGGAAAGAGAGAGTTTATGCGAATTGGATTGTATGATGGGGGAAGAGAGAGATTGTGGGAATTGGATTGAATGATGGGGGAAGAGAGAGATTGTGGGAATTGGATTGAGTGATGCAGAAAGAGAGAGTTTGTGGGAACTGGATTGTATGATGGCAAAGGAGTGTTTGTTGGAATTGGATTGTATGCTGGAAAGAGAGAGTTTATGCGAATTGGATTGTATGATGGGGGAAGAGAGAGATTGTGGGAATTGGATTGTATGATGGGGAAGAGAGATTGTGGGAATTGGATCGTATGATGGTGAAGAGAGAGTTTTTGGGAATTGGATTGTATGCTGGGAAAGAGAGAGTTTGTGGGAAATGGATTGTATGATGGGGTACAGAGAGTTTGTGGGTATTGGATTGTATGATGGGGGAAGAGAGAGTTTTTTGGGAATTGGATTGTATGATGGGAAAGAGAGAGTTTGTGGGAATTGGATTGTATGATGGGAAAGAGAGAGTTTGTGGGAATTAAATTGTATGATGGGGAAAGAGAGAGTTTGTGGGAATTGGATTGTATCATGCTGAAAGAGAGAGTTTGTGAGAATTGGATTGTATGATGGGAAAGGGAGAGTTTGTGGGAATTGGATTGTATGATGGGAAAGAGAGTGTTTGTGGGAATTGGATTGTATGCTGGGAAAGAGAGAGTTTATGCGAATTGGATTGTATGATGGGGGAAGAGAGAGATTGTGGGAATTGGATTGAATGTTGGGGGAAGAGAGAGATTGTGGGAATTGGATTGTGTGATGTCGAAAGAGAGAGTTTGTGGGAATTGGATTGTATGATTGGAAAGAGAGAGTTTGTGGTAATGGGATTGTATGATGGGAAAGAGAGAGTTTGTGGGAATTGGATTCTATGATGGCAAAGGAGTGTTTGTTGGAATTGGATTGTATGCTGGAAAGACAGAGTTTATGCGAATTGGATTGTATGATGGGGGAAGAGAGAGATTGCGGGAATTGGATTGTATGATGGGGGAAGAGAGAGATTCTGGGAATTGGATCGTATGATGGTGAAGAGAGAGTTTCTGGGCATTGGATTGTATGATGGGAAAGATAGAGTTTGTGGGAATTGGATTGTATTCTGGGAAAGAGAGGGTTTGTGGGAATTGGATTGTATGCTGGGAAAGAAGGGAGTTTGTGGGAATTGGATTGTATGATGGGGAACAGAGAGATTGTGGGTATTGGATTGTATGATGGGGGAAGAGAGAGTTTGTGGGAATTGGATTGTATGATGGGAAAGAGAGAGTTTGTGGGAATTGGATTGTATGATGGGAAAGAGAGAGTTTGTGGGAATTGGATTGTATGATGGGGAGGGAAAGAGAGAGTTTTTTGGGAATTGGATTGTATGATGCGGAAAGAGAGAGTTTGTGAGAATTGGATTGTATGCTGGGGAAAGAGAGAGTTTGTGGGAATTGGATTGTATGCTGGGGAAAGATAGAATTTGTGGGAATTGGATTGTATGATGGGGAAAGAGAGAGTTTGTTGGAATTGGATTGCATGCTGGGAAAGAGAGAGTTTATGCGAATTGGATTGTATGATGGGGGAAGAGAGAGATTGTGGGAATTGGATTGAATGATGGGGGAAGAGAGAGATTGTGGGAATTGGATTGTGTGATGCGGAAAGAGAGAGTTTGTGGGAATTGGATTGTATGAATGGAAAGAGAGAGTTTGTGGTAATGCGATTGTCTGATGGGAAAGAGAGAGTTTGTGGGAACTGGATTGTATGATGGCAAAGGGAGTGTTTGTTGGAATTGGATTGTATGCTGGGAAAGAGAGAGTTTATGCGAATTGGATTGTATGATGGGGGAAGAGAGAGATTGTGGGAATTGGATTGTATGATGGGGGAAGAGAGATTGTGGGAATTGGATCGTATGATGGTGAAGAGAGAGTTTCTGGGAATTGGATTGTATGATGGGAAAGAGAGAGTTTGTGGGAATTGGATTGTATTCTGGGAAAGAGAGAGTTTTTGGGAATTGGATTGTATGCTGGGAAAGAGAGAGTTTGTGGGAAATGGATTGTATGATGGGGTACAGAGAGTTTGTGGGTATTGGATTCTATGATGGGGGAAGAGAGAGTTTGTGGGAATTGGATTGTATGATGGGAAAGAGAGAGTTTGTGGGAATTGGATTGTATGATGGGAAAGAGAGAGTTTGTGGGAATTGGATTGTATGATGGGGAAAGAGAGAGTTTGTGGGAATTGGATTGTATGATGCTGAAAGAGAGAGTTTGTGAGAATTGGATTGTATGCTGGGGAAAGAGAGAGTTTGTGGGAATTGGATTGTATGCTGGGGAAAGAGAGAATTTGTGGGAATTGGATTGTATGATGGGGAAAGAGAGAGTTTGTTGGAATTGGATTGTATGCTGGGAAAGAGAGAGTTTATGCGAATTGGATTGTATGATGGGGGAAGAGAGAGATTGTGGGAATTGGATTGTATGATGGGGGAAGAGAGAGATTGTGGGAATTGGATTGTATGATGGGAAAGAGAGAGTTTGTGGGAATTGCATTGTATGATGGGAAAGAGAGAGTTTGTGGGAATTGGATTGTATGATGGGAAAGAGAGTGTTTGTGGGAATTGGATTTTATGCTGGGAAAGAGAGAGATTATGCGAATTGGATTGTATGATGGGGGAAGAGAGAGATTGTGGGAATTGGATTGTATGGTAGGGG
>NW_027277865.1:10000-17500 GCF_030028105.1 Mobula birostris
TAACCATTTGCCCGGGCCGGGTTGGTTAGCGAATTGTCATGGTTGGGTTGGTTACCGAATTGTCGGGTTTGGGCTTGGTTAACGATTTGCCCGAGCAGGGTGGGTGAACACATTGTCAGGAGCGTGCGCAGTTGGTTCACGAAACTGCCTGTTCCGGGTTTCTAGAGCATTGTCAGGCCCGGCCGGCCGGGTTAGCGGCTTGCCAGACCCAACTTGACGAAATTCAGTGCAGCGCGGGTAATCGGCGGGAGTAACTATGACTCTCTTAAGGTAAGGAGGGGGGCCCATGGGCCAGCAAGGAGTTTCTGATGAACATCGGCCGGGACATTTTGACGGCGGGGCAAGAACTAGTTGTTATTGAGGGCGAAGGGTTTGTCCTCAGCTGGTTGATTGTCGAATTGTCGGGACTGCCGGGCCGGTTACCGATTTGCCCGGCCGGCTTGGTTAACCATTTGCCCGGGCCGGGTTGGTTAACGAATTGTCAGGTTTGGGCTTGGTTAACCATTTGCCCGGGCCGGGTTGGTTAGCGAATTGTCATGGTTGGGTTGGTTAACGAATTGTCGGCCCATGGGCCAGCAAGGAGTTTCTGATGAACATCGGCCGGGACATTTTGACGGCGGGGCAAGAACTAGTTGTTATTGAGGGCGAAGGGTTTGTCCTCAGCTGGTTGATTGTCGAATAGTCGGGGCTGCCGGGCCGGTTACCGATTTGCCCGGCCGGCTTGGTTAACCATTTGCCCGGGCCGGGTTGGTTAGCGAATTGTCAGGTTTGGGCTTGGTTAACCATTTGCCCGGGCCGGGTTGGTTAGCGAATTGTCATGGTTGGGTTGGTTACCGAATTGTCGGGTTTGGGCTTGGTTAACGATTTGCCCGAGCAGGGTGGGTGAACACATTGTCAGGAGCGTGCGCGGTTGGTTCACGAAACTGCCTGTTCCGGGTTTCTAGAGCATTGTCAGGCCCGGCCGGCCGGGTTAGCGCCTTGCCAGACCCAACTTGACGAAATTCAGTGCAGCGCGGGTAATCGGCGGGAGTAACTATGACTCTCTTAAGGTAAGGAGGGGGGGCCCATGGGCCAGCAAGGAGTTTCTGATGAACATCGGCCGGGACATTTTGACGGCGGGGCAAGACGTAGTTGTTATTGAGGGTGAAGGGTTTCTCCTCAGCTGGTTGATTGTCGAATAGTCGGGGCTGCCGGGCCGGTTACCGATTTGCCCGGCCGGCTTGGTTAACCATTTGCCCGGGCCGGGTTGGTTAACGAATTGTCAGGTTTGGGCTTGGTTAACCATTTGCCCGGGCCGGGTTGGTTAGCGAATTGTCATGGTTGGGTTGGTTACCGAATTGTCGGGTTTGGGCTTGGTTAACGATTTGCCCGAGCAGGGTGGGTGAACACATTGTCAGGAGCGTGCGCAGTTGGTTCACGAAACTGCCTGTTCCGGGTTTCTAGAGCATTGTCAGGCCCGGCCGGCCGGGTTAGCGGCTTGCCAGACCCAACTTGACGAAATTCAGTGCAGCGCGGGTAATCGGCGGGAGTAACTATGACTCTCTTAAGGTAAGGAGGGGGGCCCATGGGCCAGCAAGGAGTTTCTGATGAACATCGGCCGGGACATTTTGACGGCGGGGCAAGACGTAGTTGTTATTGAGGGTGAAGGGTTTGTCCTCAGCTGGTTGATTGTCGAATAGTCGGGGCTGCCGGGCCGGTTACCGATTTGCCCGGCCGGCTTGATCAACCATTTGCCCGAGCCGGGTTGGTTACCGAATTGTCAGGGTTGGGCTTGGTTAACCATTTGTCCGAGCCGGGTTGGTTAATGAATTGCCATGCCCGGGTTGGTTAACGCAGTTTCAGGGTTGGGCTTGATTAACGATTTGCCCGAGCAGGGTTGGCTAACGCATTGTCAGGAGCGTGCGCGGTTGGTTCACGAAACTGCCTGTTCCGGGTTTCTAGAGCGTTGTCAGGCCCGGCCGGCCGGGTTAGCGGGTTGCCAGACCCAACTTGACGAAATTCAGTGCGGCGCGGGTAAACGGCGGGAGTAACTATGACTCTCTTAAGGTTAAGGAGGAGGGCCCATGGGCCAGCAAGGAGTTTCTGATGAACATCGGCCGGGACATTTTGACGGCGGGGCAAGAACTAGTTGTTATTGAGGGCGAAGGGTTTGTCCTCAGCTGGTTGATTGTCGAATCGTCGGGACTGCCGGGCCGGTCAACGATTTGCCCGGCCGGCTTGGTTAACCATTTGCCCGAGCCGGGTTGGTTAATGAATTGCCATGGCCGGGTTGATTAACGCATTGTCAGGGTTGGGCTTGGTTAACGATTTGCCCGAGCAGGGTGGGTGAACGCATTGTCAGGAGCGTGCGCGGTTGGTTCACGAAACTGCCTGTTCCGGGTTTCTAGAGCGTTGTCAGGCCCGGCCGGCCGGGTTAGCGGCTTGCCAGACCCAACTTGACGAAATTCAGTGCGGCGCGGGTAAACGGCGGGAGTAACTATGACTCTCTTAAGGTAAGGAGGGGGGCCCATGGGCCAGCAAGGAGTTTCTGATGAACATCGGCCGGGACATTTTGACGGCGGGGCAAGAACTAGTTGTTATTGAGGGCGAAGGGTTTGTCCTCAGCGGGTTGATTGTCGAATTGTCGGGACTGCCGGGCCGGTTAGCGATTTGCCCGGCCGGCTTGGTTAACCATTTGCCCGAGCCGGGTTGGTTACCGAATTGTCTGGGTTGGGCTTGGTTAACCATTTGTCCGAGCCGGGTTGGTTAATGAATTGCCATGGCCGGGTTGGTTAACGCAGTTTCAGGGTTGGGCTTGATTAACGATTTGCCCGAGCAGGGTTGGCTAACGCATTGTCAGGAGCGTGCGCGGTTGGTTCACGAAACTGCCTGTTCCGGGTTTCTAGAGCGTTGTCAGGCCCGGCCGGCCGGGTTAGCGGCTTGCCAGACCCAACTTGACGAAATTCAGTGCGGCGCGGGTAAACAGCGGGAGTAACTATGACTCTCTTAAGGTTAAGGAGGGGGGCCCATGGGCCAGCAAGGAGTTTCTGATGAACATCGGCCGGGACATTTTGACGGCGGGGCAAGAACTAGTTGTTATTGAGGGCGAAGGGTTTGTCCTCAGCTGGTTGATTGTCGAATCGTCGGGACTGCCGGGCCGGTCAACGATTTGCCCGGCCGGCTTGGTTAACCATTTGCCCGAGCCGGGTTGGTTACCGAATTGTCTGGGTTGGGCTTGGTTAACCATTTGTCCGAGCCGGGTTGGTTAATGAATTGCCATGGCCGGGTTGGTTAACGCAGTTTCAGGGTTGGGCTTGATTAACGATTTGCCCGAGCAGGGTTGGCTAACGCATTGTCAGGAGCGTGCGCGGTTGGTTCACGAAACTGCCTGTTCCGGGTTTCTAGAGCGTTGTCAGGCCCGGCCGGCCGGGTTAGCGGCTTGCCAGACCCAACTTGACGAAATTCAGTGCAGCGCGGGTAATCGGCGGGAGTAACTATGACTCTCTTAAGGTTAAGGAGGGGGGCCCATGGGCCAGCAAGGAGTTTCTGATGAACATCGGCCGGGACATTTTGACGGCGGGGCAAGAACTAGTTGTTATTGAGGGCGAAGGGTTTGTCCTCAGCTGGTTGATTGTCGAATCGTCGGGACTGCCGGGCCGGTCAACGATTTGCCCGGCCGGCTTGGTTAACCATTTGCCCGAGCCGGGTTGGTTAATGAATTGCCATGGCCGGGTTGATTAACGCATTGTCAGGGTTGGGCTTGGTTAACGATTTGCCCGAGCAGGGTGGGTGAACGCATTGTCAGGAGCGTGCGCGGTTGGTTCACGAAACTGCCTGTTCCGGGTTTCTAGAGCGTTGTCAGGCCCGGCCGGCCGGGTTAGCGGGTTGCCAGACCCAACTTGACGAAATTCAGTGCGGCGCGGGTAAACGGCGGGAGTAACTATGACTCTCTTAAGGTAAGGAGGGGGGGCCCATGGGCCAGCAAGGAGTTTCTGATGAACATCGGCCGGGACATTTTGACGGCGGGGCAAGAACTAGTTGTTATTGAGGGCGAAGGGTTTGTCCTCAGCTGGTTGATTGTCGAATTGTCGGGACTGCCGGGCCGGTTAACGATTTGCCCGGCCGGCTTGGTTAACCATTTGCCCGAGCCGGGTTGTTTAGCGAATTGCCATGTATGGGTTGGTTAACGAATTGTCGGGTTTGGGCTTGGTTAACGACTTGACCGTGCAGGGTTGGTTAACGAATTGTCGGGGTTGGGCTTGGTTAACGATTTGCCCGAGTAGGGTTGGTTAGCGAATTGTCCGGGTCAGACTGGTTAACGAATTGGCATGTCCGAGTAGGTTAACGAATTGCCAGAGCCAGCTTGGTTAACGAATTGTCCGGCTGGGTTGGTGCACTCATTGCCAGGACAGGGTTGTTTAATGAATTGTCCGTTCCCAGTTGGTTCACGAATTGGCAAGGCCAGGGTGGTTAAGGAATTGTCCGGGCCAGGTTGGTTAACGAATTGCCCGTCCTGGCTGGTTAACGAATTGTCAGGGTCAGGTTGGTTAACGAATTGCCATGGCCGGGTAGGTTAACGAATTGCCAGAGCCAGCTTGGTTAACGAACTGTCCGGCCGGGTTGGTTAACGAATTGTCCGTTCCCAGTTGGTTCACGAATTGGCAAGGACAGGGTGGTTAACGAATTGTCCGGCCGGGTTGGTGCACTCATTGCCAGGACAGGGTTGGTTACCGAATTGTCCGTTCCCAGTTGGTTCACGAATTGGAAAACCAGGGTGGTTAAAGTATTGTCCGGGCCTGGTTGGTTAACGAATTGCCCGTCCTGGTTGGTTAACGAATTGTCCGGGTCAGGTTGGTTAACGAATTGCCAGGGTCTGGTTGGTTACCGAATTGTCCGGCCGGGTTGGTGCACTCATTGCCAGGACAGGGTTGGTTGACGAATTGCCCGTCCTGGTTGGTTAACGAATTGCCAGGGTCTGGTTGGTTACCGAATTGTCCGGCCGGGTTGGTGCACTCATTGCCAGGACAGGGTTGGTTAACGAATTGTCAGGGTCAGGTTGGTTAACGAATTGCCAGAGCCAGCTTGGTTAACGAATTGTCCGGCCGGGTTGGTTAACGAATTGTCCCGGCCAGGTTGGTTAACGAATTGCCAGAGCCAGCTTGGTTAACGAATTGTCCGGCCGGGTTGGTGCACTCATTGCCAGGACAAGGTTGGTTAACGAATTGCCCGGTTCCGAATGGTTAACGAATTGCCCGGTCCCGGTCGGTTCACGAATTGCCCGCCCGCTGATTGTTAACTTTTCGCACCGGCGGGGGATGGCTTGGGTAACGAGCCTCCAAGATCTGTCGGTTAACCATTTGCCCGGTGGCAATTCGTTAACCAAGTCCGCTCCGGAAGTCTGGATGGGGGTCGGATTTGCCGGCCGAGGCCGACCCGGAGTTCCAGAGGCTCGGCCGCCGGGGTCAGATTCGGCCGCCCCTTTGACACATGCAATTTCTGTACGGGGGCATTGGCGGGGTTCCTGCAGATATATAGGGAGGCCGTTTTCACGAGTTGTTGAAGTATTCGGTAGATGGCACCGGCCTCCCCAATTGGTTAACCCGGGCCACGCGGCAGCTTTTCCGCACGATTCCGAAGATTGCCGGTATGGATTTTCGGACAAATACCCAATCGCGGAAGTCTGTCAGCGGGACCTATTCGCAGGCCCATGCCGGCCGAGGGGCGGCATTTTCCGTATGACTACCGGTGCTCCGGCCGCCGAATGGAAACCTTGCCCGAATGAATTTCTGACAAAGTCCCGAGGCGGGAGCCAGTAAGGGGACGTATTCGGCGGGCCGTGCCGGCCGAGCGGCGGCATTTTCGGAGGGACAACCGCAGGTCCCGCCGTCGATCCGAGACCTTGGCTGAAGAGTCGAAAGTAATCTAAGTCCCGACTCGGAAGTCAGAATGAAGGCGACTTCGGGGCCCTCCTGCCGACCGAGGCGGCCGATCGACGGCGGCACTACCGGAGGGCCGCCCGCCGAGCCAGCCGCGTGCCCTCGGCGCCACGCCGGTTAACCAATTGCCGTCGGAAGCCTGTGAAGGTCGGATCTGCCCCGTCGGGCGGGCCCGAGGTGCCCCGCGACCGGCATGAGCTCCGGGCGTCGTGCCGCCGGTTTGACACATGTCATTGTTGCACGGTCTGTCGCGGCTCTGGTTAACGAGTTAGGCCCGGAAGTCACTATGGGGGTCGGATTTGCCCCGCCTGGCGGGGCCAGAGTGCGACCTTCCCGGTAGGACTTCCGGGAGGCATCCCGCCGACTTGACACATGCAATTTCTGTACGGGGGGATTGGCGGGGTTCCCGGAGATTTACGGGAACACGTTTTCCAGACACACTTAGCAGGGTGACTAGTGGTACGGTTGACACAGTGCAGAGTTCTAAGTGAGCCTTACTCAATTGTGACTCAGTAAGCGGGAGGCCGGGCGAGCTCCGACTTACAATGATAAAAGCTTTTTTTCGCTATTTCCGAAAAAAATGACAAAGTCCAAGAACGCAGCGGGGGCTGCGGACAGACAGAGTCTGAGCGCGGACCGCGGGCGGCGGCCGGCAGACCGACGGTGGCAAAAGCTTTATATCGATCCGAAAAGCAAAGAGGCATTGTGTGTACCAAGACGGAGAAGGGACAAGCCTGCCGCTGGTGCCCTCGCGAGTGTCGTCTGCGTTAGACCTCTGTTCCCCGATCGATCCGGCTTGGTCGGTCCTACCTTTGGGAGAGGCCGAGTGGAAGCGACGGTCTCGACACGTGCGCCGAACTTCCGTGCTCGGCTCGTTACCATCTCCGGAGGTGGGCAGGTGGGTCTGCCGCGGGGCGGCCCGATTGCCGACCGAGGGCTTCATGCTTTGGGCGGAATTGACGTTGGGCATTCGCACGTTTGCACCACGATCGATTGACGGAGTCTCCCGCCGGCGGACGGGACTGCTGTGCGCATAGATGACGGGGGCCGGTCGAACGACCGTCGACCATCCCGAGAAGGCAGCTACACCCACGCGCATATACCTAGGCGGTGAAGGTGCGGACCTCACCGGCGCGATCGACGGGGTGGGATGGCGAGGCGTTCACCGGCGCGGCGTTAGGCCCTGGGCCGACGGAGGCGAGCGGCGACCGTCGACCGTCCTGAGAGCCAGCTCGGCGGAAGGGTGCGGGTGCGGACCTCACCCAGCGACGCGGCTCGATAGGGGATGGCGCGGCACTGCGACGACAGACATGGCCCGAGAGAGCAAGGGACGGGCGCGCCGGCCGCAGCAGCACTCTTTCGCGCCGTAGGGGCAAGGCGAAAGAGTCGGGAGAGTTCCATAGGCCAGAGTGGCAGGGAGATGCCCGGTTCAGCCTGACTCAACCGAAGCGTTGATCCTCGGTCACCAACGAGAGGAAGGAGAGGCTCTGCGCGCGCGGTGCTACCGACTGACGGCCGGCCGATGTGCGATTTCCAGAAGGTCGGGCGGCACCCGCGCGTTCCCTCCCCGCTCCAGCAGAGGCCG
>NW_027277866.1:0-23631 GCF_030028105.1 Mobula birostris
ACCCAGGAAATATCTTTATCAATGTGTGTGGCCCAGGATAGATTGTTATCAATGTGTGTGGCCCAGGATCGATCGTTATCAATGTGTGTGGCCCAGGATAGATCTGTGTCAATGTGTGTGGCCCAGGATCGATCTTTATCAATGTGTGTGGCCCAGGATAGATTGTTATCAATGTGTGTGGCCCAGGATCGATCGTTATCAATGTGTGTGGCCCAGGATAGATCTGTGTCTATGTGTGTGGCCCAGGATCGATCGTTATCAATGTGTGTGTCCCAGGATCGATCTGTATCAATGTGTGTGGCCCAGGATAGATCGTTATCAATGTGTGTGGACCAGGATAGATCGTTATCAATGTGTGTGACCCAGGATAGATTGTTTTCAATGTGTGCGTCCCAGGATCGTTCATTACAGATGTGTGTGGCCCATGATCGATCGTTATCAATGTGTGGGGCCGAGGATCGTCCTTTATCAATGTCTGTGGCCCAGGATAGATCTGTATCAATGTGTGTCACCCAGGATAGATCTTTATCAATGTGTGTTGCCCTGGATCTATCGTTATCAATGTGTGTGGCCCAGGATCGATCGTCATGAATGTGTGTGGCCGAGGATCGATCTTTATCAATGTGTCTTTCCCAGGATCGATCTTTATCAATGTGTGTGGCCCAGGATAGATCGTTATTAATGTATGTGGCCCAGGATCAATCGTTATCAAGGTGTGTGGCCCAGGATCGATCTGTATCAATGTGTGTGGCCCAG
This sequence comes from Mobula birostris, assembly GCF_030028105.1. NCBI lineage: Eukaryota > Metazoa > Chordata > Chondrichthyes > Myliobatiformes > Myliobatidae > Mobula > Mobula birostris. Next base: position 757 of record NW_027277866.1, read on the forward strand.
GATCGACCTTTTTCAATGTGTGTGGCCCAGGATCGATCTTTATCGATGTGTGTGGCCCAGGATCGATCGTTATCAATGCGTGTGGCCCAGGAACGATCTTCATCAATGTGTGTGGCCCTGGATTGATCTTTATCAATGTGTGTTGCCCAGGATAGATCGTTATCAATGTGTGTGACCCAGGATAGATCTGTATCAATGTGTATGGCCCAGGATCGATCTTTATCAATGTGTGTGACCCAGGAAATATCTTTATCAATGTGTGTGGCCCAGGATCGATCTTTATCAATGTGTGTGGCCCAGGATCGATCTTTATCAATGTGTGTGGCCCAGGATAGATTGTTATCAATGTGTGTGGCCCAGGATCGATCGTTATCAATGTGTGTGGCCCAGGATAGATCTGTGTCAATGTGTGTGGCCCAGGATCGATTGTTGTCAATGTGTGCGTCCCAGGATCGATCTGTATCAATGTGTGTGGTCCAGGATAGATCGTTATCAATGTGTGTGGCCCAGGATAGATTGTTATCAATGTGTGTGTCCCAGTATCGATCGTTATCAATGTGTGCGGCCCAGGATCGATCGTTATCAATGCGTGTGGCCCAGGATCGATCTGTATCAATGTGTGTGTCCCAGGATCGATCGTTATCAATGTGTGTGGCCCGGGATCGATCTCTATCAATGTGTGTGGCCAAGGTTCGAACTGTATCAATGTGTGTGGCCCAGGATCGATCGTTATCAATGTGTGTGGCCAAGGATCAATCGTTCTCAATGTGTGTGGCCCAGGATCGATCTGTATCAATGTGTGTGGCCCAGGATCGATTGTTATCAATGTGTGTGACCCAGGATCAATCGTTATCAATGTGTGTGGTCTAGGAACGATCTTTATCAACGTATGTGGCCCAGGATCGATCTCTATCAATGTGTGTGGCCCAGGATTGATCTGTATCAATGTGTCTGGCCCAGGATCGACCTTTTTCAATGTGTGTGGCCCAGGATCGATCTGTATCAAGGTGTGTTGCCCAGGATCAATCTGTATCAATGAGTGTGGCCCAGGATCGATCTTTATCAATGTATGTGGCCCAGGATCGATCATTATCAATGTGCGTGGCCCAGGATAGATCATTATCAATGTGTGTGGCCCAGGATCGATCTGTATCAATGTGTGTGGCCCAGGATCGATCGTTATCAATGTGTGTGGCCCAGGATCGATCTTTAGCAATGTGTGTGGCCCAGGATCGATCGTTAACAATGTGTATGGCCCAGAATCCATCTGTATTAATGTGTGTGGCCCAGGAGAAATCGTTATGAATGTGTGTGCCCAGGATAGATTGTTATCTATGTGTGTGGCCGAGGATCAATCGCTATCAATGTGTGTGGCCCAGGAACGATCTGTATCAATGTGTGGCCCAGGTTCGATCGTTATTAATGTATGTGGCCCAGGATCAATGTGTAACAATGTGTGTGGCCCAGGGTAGATCGTTATCAATGTGTGTGGCCCAGGATCGATGTTTAGCAACGTGTGTGGCCCAGGATCGATCGTTATCAACGTGTGTGGCCCAGGATAGATCTTTATATAGATAGATAGATAGATAGATATAATTTATTGATCCCGAGGGAAACTAGCTTTCGTTACAGCCGCACCAACCAAGAATAGAGCATAAACATAGCAATACAAAAACCACAAATAATAAAACAGCAATATGCAAACTATGCTAGATGGAAATAAGTCCAGGACCAGTCTATTGGCTCAGGGTGTCTGACCCTCCACGGGAGGAGCTGCAAGTTCGATGGCCACAGGCAGGAACGACCTCCTGTACCGCCCAGTGTTGAATCTCGGTGGAATGTGACCGAAGTCCAACAGTAAAAAGTTCAATATCCGGTCTACAAACACGTTCCTCGATCGTAATATGACCCGGATTGCACCATCTGTTGTTAACCAGAACAGTAAGCACCCAACTCCCTTTCACTTACCGCTCTCAGTGCACTTCCAGTCAGCCGGAATGGTCTGGAAGCCATAAGACCATAAGACAAAGGAGCAGAAGTAGGCCATTGGGCCCATCGAGTCTGCTCCGCCATTTTGTCATGAGCTGATATATTTTATTCTATATAGTCCCACTCCCCCGCCTTCTCACCATAACCTTTGATGCCCTGGCTCCTCAGATACCTATCAATCTCTGCCTTAAATACACCTAATGACTTGGCCTCCACTGCTGCCCGTGGAAACAAATTCCATAGATTCACCACACTCGTACTAAAAAAACTTTTTTGCATTTCTATTCTGAAAGGGCGCCCTTCAATCCTGAAGTCATGCCCTCTCGTACTAGACTCCCCCATCATGGGAAACAACTTTGCCACATCCACTCTGTCCATGCCTTTTAACATTCGAAATGTTTCTCTGAGGTCTCCCCTCATTCTTCTAAATTCCAAGGAATACAGTCCAAGAGCGGACAAACGTTCCTCATATGTTAACCCTCTTACTCCTGGAATCATTCTAGTGAATCTTCTCTGTACCCTCTCCAACGTCAGCACATCCTTTCTTAAATAAGGAGACCAAAACTGCCCACAGTACTCCAAGTGAGGTCTCACCAGCGCCTTATAGAGCCTCAACATCATATCCCTGCTCCTATACTCTATTCCTCTAGGAAATGAATGCCAACGTTGCATTCGCCTTCTTCACTACCGACTGAACCTGGAGGTTATCTCTAAGGGAATTCTGTACGAGGACTCCCAAGCCATCCATGGAGAAGTTTTGATCGGGTATGTCCTCGTGCAGCCCCGTTCCAGTGAAAAACATAACACTCCAATCCTGAAATGTTCTCTGACGCCTGGCTAGTGTCGTGAACTCGTCCATTTTATTACCCACCGAAGTCCTCTTCTCCATAACTCTCTGTTGTCTCGACCCGGTCCTCTTTCCTCGACCTTGTGATCCCCTTCTGCATCCTCTGCGTGTTTTCAATGAGTGTGGCCCAGGATCGACCTTTATCAATGTGTGTGGCCCAGGATCAACCTTTATCAATGTGTGTGGCCCAGGATCGATCTTTATCAATGTGTGTGGCCCAGGATCGATCCGTATCAATGTGTGTGGCCCAGGATCGATCTTTATCAATGTGTGTGGCCCAGAATCAACCTTTATCAATGTGTGTGGCCCAGGATAGATTGTTATCAATCTGTGTGGCCCATGATCGATCGTTATCAATGTGCATGGCCCAGGATCAAACTTTATCAATGTGTGTGGCCCAGGATAGATTGTTATCAATCTGTGTGGCCCAGGATAGATCGTTATCAATGTGTGTGACCCAGGATAGATTGTTTTCAATGTGTGCGGCCCAGGATCGTTCATTATAGATATGTGTTGCCCATGATCGATCGTTATCAATGTGTGGGGCCGAGGATCGACCTTTATCAATGTGTGTGGCCCAGGATCGATCGTTATCAATGTATGTGGCTCAGGATCAATCGTTATCAATGTGTGTGGCCCAGGAACGATCCTTATCAATGTGTGTGGCCCAGGATCGAGGTTTATGAATGTGTGTGGCCCAGGATCGAGCTTTAACAATGTGTGTGGCCTAGGATCGGTTGTTATCAATGTGTGTGGCCCACGATCGATTGTTATCAATGTGTGTGGCCCAGGATCGATCGTTATCAATGTGTGTGGCCCAGGATAGATATGTATCAATGTATGTGGCCCAGGATCGATCGTTATCAATGTGTGTGACCCAGGATTGAACTGTATCAATGTGTGTGGCCCAGGATAGATCGTTATCAATGTTTGTGCACCAGGATAGATTGTTATCAATGTGTGTGGCCCAGGATCGATCGTTATCAATGTGTGTGGCCCAGCATCGATCGTTATCAATGTGTGGGGCCGAGGATCGACCTTTATCAATGTGTGTGGCCCAGGATCGATCGTTATCAATGTATGTGGCTCAGGATCAATCGTTATCAATGTGTGTGGCCCAGGATCGATCGTTATCAATGTGTGTGGCCCAGGATAGATATGTATCAATGTATGTGGCCCAGGATCGATCGTTATCAATGTGTGTGGCTCAGGATTGAACTGTATCAATGTGTGTGGCCCAGGATAGATCGTTATCAATGTTTGTGCACCAGGATAGATTGTTATCAATGTGTGTGGCCCAGGAACGATCTTTATCAATGTGTCTGGCCCAGGATCGATCTTTATCAATGTGTGTGGCCCAGGATAGATCGTTATCAATGTGTGTGACCCAGGATAGATTGTTTTCAATGTGTGTGGACCAGGATCTTTCATTATAGATGCGTGTGGCCCATGATCGATCGTTATCAATGTGTGGGGCCGAGGATCAACCTTTATCAATGTGTTTGGCCCAGGATCGATCGTTATCGATGTGTGTGGTCCAGGATAGATCTGTATCAATGCATGTGTCTCAGGATCGATCGTTATCAATGTGTGTGGCCCAGGATCTATCGTTATCAATGTGTGTGGCCCAGGAACGATCTTTATCAATGTGTGTGGCCCAGGATCGATCTGTTTCAATGTGTGTGGCCCAGGATTGACCTTTTTCAATGTGTGTCGCCCAGGATCGATCTTTATCAATGTGTGTGTCCCAGGATCGATCGTTATCAATATGTGTGGCCCAGGATAGATTGCTATCAATGTGTGTGTCCCAGGATCGATCGTTATCAATGTGTGTGGCCCAGGATAGATTGCTATCAATGTGTCTGGCCCAGGATAGATTGTCATCAATGTGTGTGGCCCAGGATCGATCGTCATGAATGTGTGTGGCCCAGGATCGATCTTTATCAATGTATCTTTCCCAGGATCGATCTATATCAATGTGTGTGGCGCAGGACAGATCGTTATTAATGTGTCTGGCCCAGGATCAATCGTTATCAATGTGTGTGGCCCAGGATCGATCTGTATGAATGTGTGTGGCCCAGGATCGACCTTTTTCAATGTGTGTGGCCCAGGATCGATCTTTATCAATGTGTGTGGCCCAGGATCGATCTTTATCAATGTGGGTGTCCCAGGATAGATCGTTATTAATGTATGTGGCCCAGGATCAATCGTTATCAATGTGTGTGGCCCAGGATCGATCTGTATCAATGTGTGTGGCCCAGGATCGACCTTTTTCAATGTGTGTGGCCCAGGATCGATCTTTATCGATGTGTGTGTGTCCAGGATCGATCGTTATCAATGTGTGTGGCCCTGGATCGATCTTTATCAATGTGTGTTGCCCAGGATAGATCGTTATCAATGTGTGTGACCCAGGAAATATCTTTATCAATGTGTGTGGCCCAGGATAGATTGTTATCAATGTGTGTGGCCCAGGATCGATCGTTATCAATGTGTGTGGCCCAGGATAGATCTGTGTCAATGTGTGTGGCCCAGAATCGATCGTTATCAATGTGTGTGTCCCAGGATCGATCTGTATCAATGTGTGTGGCCCAGGATAGATCGTTATCAATGTGTGTGCACCAGGATAGATCGTTATCAATGTGTGTGACCCAGGATAGATTGTTTTCAATGTGTGCGTCCCAGGATCGTTCATTACAGATGTGTGTGGCCCATGATCGATCGTTATCAATGTGTGGGGCCGAGGATCGTCCTTTATCAATGTCTGTGCCCCAGGATAGATCTGTATCAATGTGTGTCACCCAGGATAGATCTTTATCAATGTGTGTTGTCCTGGATCTATCGTTATCAATGTGTGTGGCCCAGGATCTATCGTTATCAATGTGTGTGGCCCAGGAATGATCTTTATCAATGTGTGTGGCCCAGGATCGATCTGTTTCAATGTGTGTGGCCCAGGATCGACCTTTTTCAATGTGTGTCGCCCAGGATCGATCTTTATCAATGTGTGTGGCCCAGGATCGATTGTTATCAATGTGTGTAGCCAAGGAACGATCTTTCTCAATGTATGTGGCCCAGGATTGATCGTTATCAATGTGTGTGTCCCAGGATCGATCGTTATCAATGTGTGTGGCCCAGGATAGATTGCTATCAATGTGTGTGGCCCAGGATAGATTGTTATCAATGTGTGTGGCCCAGGATCGATCGTCATGAATGTGTGTGGCCGAGGATCGATCTTTATCAATGTGTCTTTCCCAGGATCGATCTTTATCAATGTGTGTGGCCCAGGATAGATCGTTATTAATGTATGTGGCCCAGGATCAATCGTTATCAATGTGTGTGGCCCAGGATCGATCTGTATCAATGTGTGTGGCCCAGGATCGACCTTTTTCAATGTGTGTGGCCCAGGATCGATCTTTATCGATGTGTGTGGCCCAGGATCGATCGTTATCAATGCGTGTGGCCCAGGAATGATCTTCATCAATGTGTGTGGCCCTGGATCGATCTTTATCAATGTGTGTTGCCCAGGATAGATCGTTATCAATGTGTGTGACCCAGGATAGATCTGTATCAATGTGTGTGGCCCAGGATCGATCTTTATCAATGTGTGTGACCCAGGAAATATCTTTATCAATGTGTGTGGCCCAGGATCGATCTTTATCAATGTGTGTGGCCCAGGATCGATCTTTATCAATGTGTGTGGCCCAGGATAGATTGTTATCAATGTGTGTGGCCCAGGATCGATCGTTATCAATGTGTGTGGCCCAGGATCGATCTGTATCAATGAGTGTGGCCCAGGATAGATCGTTATCAATGTGTGTGGCCCAGGATAGATTGTTATCAATGTGTGTGACCCAGGATCGATTGTTATCAATGTGTGCGGCCCAGGATCGATCGTTAGCAATGCGTGTGGCCCTGGATCGATCTGTATCAATGTGTGTGTCCCAGGATCGATCGTTATCAATGTGTGTGGCCCGGGATCGATCGCTATCAATGTGTGTGGCCCAGGTTCGAACTGTATCAATGTGTGTGGCCCAGGATCGATCGTTATCAATGTGTGTGGCCCAGGATCAATCGTTCTCAATGTGTGTGGCCCAGGATCGATCTGTATCAATGTGTGTGGCCCAGGATCGATTGTTATCAATGTGTGTGGCCCAGGATCAATCGTTATCAATGTGTGTGGTCTAGGAACGATCTTTATCAACGTATGTGGCCCAGGATCGATCTCTATCAATGTGTGTGGCCCAGGATTGATCTGTATCAATGTGTCTGGCCCAGGATCGACCTTTTTCAATGTGTGTGGCCCAGGATCGATCTGTATCAAGGTGTGTTGCCCAGGATCAATCTGTATCAATGAGTGTGGCCCAGGATCGATCTTTATCAATGTATGTGGCCCAGGATCGATCATTATCAATGTGCGTGGCCCAGGATAGATCATTATCAATGTGTGTGTCCCAGGATCGATCGTTATCAATGTGTGTGGCCCAGGATTGATCGTTATCGATGTGTGTGGCCCAGGATAAATCTGTATCAATGTGTGTCACCCAGGATAGATCTTTATCAATGTGTGTGGCCCAGGTTCGATCGTTATCAATGTATGTGTCTCAGGATCGATCGTTATCAATGTGTGTGGCCCAGGATCTATCGTTATCAATGTGTGTGGCCCAGGAACAATCTTTATCAATGTGTGTGGCCCAGGATCAATCATTATCAAAGTGTGTGGCCCAGGATAGATCGTTATCAATGTGTGTGGCCCAGTATCGATCTGTATCAATGTGTGTGGCCCAGGATAGATCGTTATCAATGTGTGTGACCCAGGATAGATTGTTTTCAATGTGTGTGGCCCAGGATCGTTCATTAAAGATGTGTGTGGCCCATGATCGATCGTTATCAATGTGTGGGGCCGAGGATCGACCTTTATCAATGTGTGTGGCCCAGGATCAATCGTTATCGATGTGCGTGGCCCAGGATAGATCTGTATCAATGTGTGTCACCCAGGATAGATCTTTATCAATGTGTGTGGCCCAGGATCGATTGTTATCAATGTATGTGTCTCAGGATCGATCGTTATCAATGTGTGTGGCCCAGGAACGATCATTATCAATGTGTGTGGCCCAGGATCGATCTGTTTCAATGTGTGTGGCCCAGGATCGACCTTTTTCAATGTTTGTCGCCCAGGATCAACCTTTATCAATGTGTGTGGCCCAGGATCGATCGTCATCAATGTGTGTGGCCCAGGATCGATCGTTATCAATGTGTGTGGCCCAGGATTGACCTTTATCAATGTGTGTGGCCCAGGATCGATCTGTATCAATGTGTGTGGCCCAGGATCGAACTGTATCAAGATGTGTTGCCCAGGATCGATCTGTATCAATGAGTGAGGCCCAGGATCGATCTTTATCAATGTGTGTGGCCCAGGAGTGTGTGGCCCAGGATTGATCATTATCAATGTGTGTGGCCCAGGATCGATCTGTATCAATGTGTGTGGCCCAGGATCGATCTTTATCAATGTGTGTGTCCCAGGATCGATCGTTATCAATGTGTGTGGCCCAGGATCGATCTGTATGAATGTGCGTGGCACAGGATAGATCGTTATCAATGTGTGTGGCCCAGGATCGATCGTTATCAATGTTTGTGGCTCAGGATCGATCTGTATGAATGTGCGTGGCCCAGGATAGATCGTTATCAATGTGTGTGGCCCAGGATCGATCGTTATCAATGTGTGTGGCCCAGGATCGATCGCTATCAATGTGTGTGGCCCAGGGTCGAACTGTATCAATGTGTGTGGCCCAGGATCAAGCGTTCTCAATGTGTGTGGCCCAGGATAAATCGTTCTCAATGTGTGTGGCCCAGGATCGATCTGTATCAATGTGTGTGGCCCAGGATCGATCGTTATCAATGTGTGTGGCCCAGGATAAATTGTTATCAATGTGTGTGGCCGAGGATCAATCGTTATCAATGTGTGTGGCCCAGGATAGATCTTTATCAATGTGTGTGACCCAGGATAGATTGTTTTCAATGTGTGCGGCCCAGGATCGTTCATTATAGATGTGTGTGGCCCATGATCGATCGTTATCAATGTGTGGGGCCGAGGATCGACCTTTATCAATGTGTGTGGCCCAGGATCGATCGTTATCGATGTGTGTGGCCCAGGATAGATCTGTATCAATGTGTGTCACCCAGGATAGATCTTTATCAATGTGTGTTGCCCAGGATCGATCGTTATCAATGTATGTGTCTCAGGATCGATCGTTATCAATGTGTGTCGCCCAGGATAGATTGTTATCAATGTGTGTGGTCTAGGAACGATCTTTATCAACGTATGTGGCCCAGGATCGATCTCTATCAATGTGTGTGGCCCAGGATTGATCTGTATCAATGTGTGTGGCCCTGGATCGACCTTTTTCAATGTGTGTGGCCCAGGATCGATCTGTATCAAGGTGTGTGGCGCAGGGTAGATCGTTATCAATGTGTGTGGCCCAGGATCGAACTGTATCAATGTGTGTGGCCCAGGATATATCGGTATCAATGTGTCTGGCCCAGGATAGATCTGTATCAATGTGTGTGGCCCTGGATTGATCGTTATCAATGTGTGTGGCCCAGTATTGATCTGTATCAATGTGTGTGGCCCAGGATAGATCGTTATCAATGTGTGTGACCCAGGATAGATTGTTTTCAATGTGTGCGGCCCAGGATCGTTCATTATAGATGTGTGTGGCACATGATCGATCGTTATCAATGTGTGGGGCCGAGGATCGACCTTTATCAATGTGTGTGGGCCAGGATTGATCTTTATCGATGTGTGTGGCCCAGGATAGATCTGTATCAATGTGTGTCACCCAGGATAGATCTTTATCAATGTGTATGGCCCAAGTTCGATCGTTATCAATGTATGTGTCTCAGGATCGATCGTTATCAATGTGTGTGGCCCAGGATCTATCGTTATCAATGTGTGTGGCCCAGGAATGATCTTTATCAATGTGTGTTGCCCAGGATCGATCTGTTTCAATGTGTGTGGCCCAGGATCGACCTTTTTCAATGTGTGTCGCCCAGGATAGATTGTTATCAATGTGTGTGGTCTAGGAACGATCTTTATCAATGTATGTGGCCCAGGATAGATTGCTATCAATGTGTCTGGCCCAGGATAGATTGTCATCAATGTGTGTGGCCCAGGATCGATCTGTATCAATGTGTGTGGCCCAGGATCGACCTTTTTCAATGTGTGTGGCCCAGGATCGATCTTTATCGATGTGTGTGGCCCAGGATCGATCGTTATCAATGCGTGTGGCCCAGGAATGATCTTCATCAATGTGTGTGGCCCTGGATCGATCTTTATCAATGTGTGTTGCCCAGGATAGATCGTTATCAATGTGTGTGACCCAGGATAGATCTGTATCAATGTGTGTGGCCCAGGATCGATCTTTATCAATGTGTGTGACCCAGGAAATATCTTTATCAATGTGTGTGGCCCAGGATCGATCTTTATCAATGTGTGTGGCCCAGGATCGATCTTTATCAATGTGTGTGGCCCAGGATAGATTGTTATCAATGTGTGTGGCCCAGGATCGATCGTTATCAATGTGTGTGGCCCAGGATCGATCTGTATCAATGAGTGTGGCCCAGGATAGATCGTTATCAATGTGTGTGGCCCAGGATAGATTGTTATCAATGTGTGTGACCCAGGATCGATTGTTATCAATGTGTGCGGCCCAGGATCGATCGTTAGCAATGCGTGTGGCCCTGGATCGATCTGTATCAATGTGTGTGTCCCAGGATCGATCGTTATCAATGTGTGTGGCCCGGGATCGATCGCTATCAATGTGTGTGGCCCAGGTTCGAACTGTATCAATGTGTGTGGCCCAGGATCGATCGTTATCAATGTGTGTGGCCCAGGATCAATCGTTCTCAATGTGTGTGGCCCAGGATCGATCTGTATCAATGTGTGTGGCCCAGGATCGATTGTTATCAATGTGTGTGGCCCAGGATCAATCGTTATCAATGTGTGTGGTCTAGGAACGATCTTTATCAACGTATGTGGCCCAGGATCGATCTCTATCAATGTGTGTGGCCCAGGATTGATCTGTATCAATGTGTCTGGCCCAGGATCGACCTTTTTCAATGTGTGTGGCCCAGGATCGATCTGTATCAAGGTGTGTTGCCCAGGATCAATCTGTATCAATGAGTGTGGCCCAGGATCGATCTTTATCAATGTATGTGGCCCAGGATCGATCATTATCAATGTGCGTGGCCCAGGATAGATCATTATCAATGTGTGTGTCCCAGGATCGATCGTTATCAATGTGTGTGGCCCAGGATTGATCGTTATCGATGTGTGTGGCCCAGGATAAATCTGTATCAATGTGTGTCACCCAGGATAGATCTTTATCAATGTGTGTGGCCCAGGTTCGATCGTTATCAATGTATGTGTCTCAGGATCGATCGTTATCAATGTGTGTGGCCCAGGATCTATCGTTATCAATGTGTGTGGCCCAGGAACAATCTTTATCAATGTGTGTGGCCCAGGATCAATCATTATCAAAGTGTGTGGCCCAGGATAGATCGTTATCAATGTGTGTGGCCCAGTATCGATCTGTATCAATGTGTGTGGCCCAGGATAGATCGTTATCAATGTGTGTGACCCAGGATAGATTGTTTTCAATGTGTGTGGCCCAGGATCGTTCATTAAAGATGTGTGTGGCCCATGATCGATCGTTATCAATGTGTGGGGCCGAGGATCGACCTTTATCAATGTGTGTGGCCCAGGATCAATCGTTATCGATGTGCGTGGCCCAGGATAGATCTGTATCAATGTGTGTCACCCAGGATAGATCTTTATCAATGTGTGTGGCCCAGGATCGATTGTTATCAATGTATGTGTCTCAGGATCGATCGTTATCAATGTGTGTGGCCCAGGAACGATCATTATCAATGTGTGTGGCCCAGGATCGATCTGTTTCAATGTGTGTGGCCCAGGATCGACCTTTTTCAATGTTTGTCGCCCAGGATCAACCTTTATCAATGTGTGTGGCCCAGGATCGATCGTCATCAATGTGTGTGGCCCAGGATCGATCGTTATCAATGTGTGTGGCCCAGGATTGACCTTTATCAATGTGTGTGGCCCAGGATCGATCTGTATCAATGTGTGTGGCCCAGGATCGAACTGTATCAAGATGTGTTGCCCAGGATCGATCTGTATCAATGAGTGAGGCCCAGGATCGATCTTTATCAATGTGTGTGGCCCAGGAGTGTGTGGCCCAGGATTGATCATTATCAATGTGTGTGGCCCAGGATCGATCTGTATCAATGTGTGTGGCCCAGGATCGATCTTTATCAATGTGTGTGTCCCAGGATCGATCGTTATCAATGTGTGTGGCCCAGGATCGATCTGTATGAATGTGCGTGGCACAGGATAGATCGTTATCAATGTGTGTGGCCCAGGATCGATCGTTATCAATGTTTGTGGCTCAGGATCGATCTGTATGAATGTGCGTGGCCCAGGATAGATCGTTATCAATGTGTGTGGCCCAGGATCGATCGTTATCAATGTGTGTGGCCCAGGATCGATCGCTATCAATGTGTGTGGCCCAGGGTCGAACTGTATCAATGTGTGTGGCCCAGGATCAAGCGTTCTCAATGTGTGTGGCCCAGGATAAATCGTTCTCAATGTGTGTGGCCCAGGATCGATCTGTATCAATGTGTGTGGCCCAGGATCGATCGTTATCAATGTGTGTGGCCCAGGATAAATTGTTATCAATGTGTGTGGCCGAGGATCAATCGTTATCAATGTGTGTGGCCCAGGATAGATCTTTATCAATGTGTGTGACCCAGGATAGATTGTTTTCAATGTGTGCGGCCCAGGATCGTTCATTATAGATGTGTGTGGCCCATGATCGATCGTTATCAATGTGTGGGGCCGAGGATCGACCTTTATCAATGTGTGTGGCCCAGGATCGATCGTTATCGATGTGTGTGGCCCAGGATAGATCTGTATCAATGTGTGTCACCCAGGATAGATCTTTATCAATGTGTGTTGCCCAGGATCGATCGTTATCAATGTATGTGTCTCAGGATCGATCGTTATCAATGTGTGTCGCCCAGGATAGATTGTTATCAATGTGTGTGGTCTAGGAACGATCTTTATCAACGTATGTGGCCCAGGATCGATCTCTATCAATGTGTGTGGCCCAGGATTGATCTGTATCAATGTGTGTGGCCCTGGATCGACCTTTTTCAATGTGTGTGGCCCAGGATCGATCTGTATCAAGGTGTGTGGCGCAGGGTAGATCGTTATCAATGTGTGTGGCCCAGGATCGAACTGTATCAATGTGTGTGGCCCAGGATATATCGGTATCAATGTGTCTGGCCCAGGATAGATCTGTATCAATGTGTGTGGCCCTGGATTGATCGTTATCAATGTGTGTGGCCCAGTATTGATCTGTATCAATGTGTGTGGCCCAGGATAGATCGTTATCAATGTGTGTGACCCAGGATAGATTGTTTTCAATGTGTGCGGCCCAGGATCGTTCATTATAGATGTGTGTGGCACATGATCGATCGTTATCAATGTGTGGGGCCGAGGATCGACCTTTATCAATGTGTGTGGGCCAGGATTGATCTTTATCGATGTGTGTGGCCCAGGATAGATCTGTATCAATGTGTGTCACCCAGGATAGATCTTTATCAATGTGTATGGCCCAAGTTCGATCGTTATCAATGTATGTGTCTCAGGATCGATCGTTATCAATGTGTGTGGCCCAGGATCTATCGTTATCAATGTGTGTGGCCCAGGAATGATCTTTATCAATGTGTGTTGCCCAGGATCGATCTGTTTCAATGTGTGTGGCCCAGGATCGACCTTTTTCAATGTGTGTCGCCCAGGATAGATTGTTATCAATGTGTGTGGTCTAGGAACGATCTTTATCAATGTATGTGGCCCAGGATAGATTGCTATCAATGTGTCTGGCCCAGGATAGATTGTCATCAATGTGTGTGGCCCAGGATCGATCGTCATGAATGTGTGTGGCCCAGGATCGATCTTTATCAATGTATCTTTCCCAGGATCGATCTTTATCAATGTGTGTGGCCCAGGACAGATCGTTATTAATGTGTCTGGCCCAGGATCAATCGTTATCAATGTGTGTGGCCCAGGATCGATCTGTATCAATGTGTGTGGCCCAGGATCGACCTTTTTCAATGTGTGTGGCCCAGGATCGATCTTTATCAATGTGTGTGGCCCAGGATCGATCTTTATCAATGTGTGTGGCCCAGGATAGATCGTTATTAATGTATGTGGCCCAGGATCAATCGTTATCAATGTGTGTGGTCCAGGATCGATCTGTATCAATGTGTGTGGCCCAGGATCGACCTTTTTCAATGTGTGTGGCCCAGGATCGATCTTTATCGATGTGTGTGGTCCAGGATCGATCGTTATCAATGTGTCTGGCCCTGGATCGATCTTTATCAATGTGTGTTGCCCAGGATAGATCGTTATCAATGTGTGTGACCCAGGATAGATCTGTATCAATGTGTGTGGCCCAGGATCGATCTTTATCAATGTGTGTGACCCAGGAAATATCTTTATCAATGTGTGTGGCCCAGGATAGATTGTTATCAATGTGTGTGGCCCAGGATCGATCGTTATCAATGTGTGTGGCCCAGGATAGATCTGTGTCAATGTGTGTGGCCCAGGATCGATCTTTATCAATGTGTGTGGCCCAGGATAGATTGTTATCAATGTGTGTGGCCCAGGATCGATCGTTATCAATGTGTGTGGCCCAGGATAGATCTGTGTCTATGTGTGTGGCCCAGGATCGATCGTTATCAATGTGTGTGTCCCAGGATCGATCTGTATCAATGTGTGTGGCCCAGGATAGATCGTTATCAATGTGTGTGACTCAGGATAGATTGTTTTCAATGTGTGCGTCCCAGGATCGTTCATTACAGATGTGTGTGGCCCATGATAGATCTGTATCAATGTGTGTCACCCAGGATAGATCTTTATCTATGTGTGTTGCCCAGGATCGATCGTTATCAATGTATGTGTCTCAGGATCGATCGTTATCAATGTGTGTCGCCCAGGATAGATTGTTATCAATGTGTGTGGTCTAGGAACGATCTTTATCAACGTATGTGGCCCAGGATCGATCTCTATCAATGTGTGTGGCCCAGGATTGATCTGTATCAATGTGTGTGGCCCTGGATCGACCTTTTTCAATGTGTGTGGCCCAGGATCGATCTGTATCAAGATGTGTGGCGCAGGGTAGATCGTTATCAATGTGTGTGGCCCAGGATATATCGGTATCAATGTGTCTGGCCCAGGATAGATCTGTATCAATGTGTGTGGCCCTGGATTGATCGTTATCAATGTGTGTGGCCCAGTATTGATCTGTATCAATGTGTGTGGCCCAGGATAGATCGTTATCAATGTGTGTGACCCAGGATAGATTGTTTTCAATGTGTGCGGCCCAGGATCGTTCATTATAGATGTGTGTGGCACATGATCGATCGTTATCAATGTGTGGGGCCGAGGATCGACCTTTATCAATGTGTGTGGGCCAGGATTGATCGTTATCGATGTGTGTGGCCCAGGATAGATCTGTATCAATGTGTGTCACCCAGGATAGATCTTTATCAATGTGTGTGGCCCAAGTTCGATCGTTATCAATGTATGTGTCTCAGGATCGATCGTTATCAATGTGTGTGGCCCAGGATCTATCGTTATCAATGTGTGTGGCCCAGGAAAGATCTTTATCAATGTGTGTGGCCCAGGATCGATCTGTTTCAATGTGTGTGGCCCAGGATCGACCTTTTTCAATGTGTGTCGCCCAGGATAGATTGTTATCAATGTGTGTGGTCTAGGAACGATCTTTATCAATGTATGTGGCCCAGGATCGATCTCTATCAATGTGTGTGGCCCAGGATTGATCTGTATCAATGTGTGTGGCCCTGGATCGACCTTTTTCAATGTGTGTGGCCCAGGATCGATCTGTATCAAGGTGTGTTGCCCAGGATCGATCTTTATCAATGTGTGTGGCCCAGGATCAATCATTATCAAAGTGTGTGGCCCAGGATAGATCGTTATCAATGTGTGTGGCCCAGTATCGATCTGTATCAATGTGTGTGGCCCACGATAGATCGTTATCAATGTGTGTGACCCAGGATAGATTGTTTTCAATGTGTGTGGCCCAGGATCGTTCATTACATATGTGTGTGGCCCATGATCGATCGTTATCAATGTGTGGGGCCGAGGATCGACCTTTATCAATGTGTGTGGCCCAGGATCGATCGTTATCGATGTGCGTGGCCCAGGATAGATCTGTATCAATGTGTGTCACCCAGGATAGATCTTTATCAATGTGCGTGGCCCAGGATCGATCGTTATCTATGTATGTGTCTCAGGATCGATCGTTATCAATGCGTGTGGCCCAGGATCTATCGTTATCAATGTGTGTGGCCAAGGAACGATCTTTATCAATGTGTGTGGCCCAGGATCGATCTGTTTCAATGTGTGTGGCCCAGGATCGACCTTTTTCAATGTGTGTCGCCCGGGATCGAACTTTATCAATGTGTGTGTCTCAGGATCGATCGTTATCAATGTGTGTGGCCCAGGATAGATTGCTATCAATGTGTCTGGCCCAGGATAGATTGTCATCAATGTGTGTGGCCCAGGATCGATCGTCATGAATGTGTGTGGCCCAGGATCGATCTTTATCAATGTATCTTTCCCAGGATCGATCTTTATCAATGTGTGTGGCCCAGGACAGATCGTTATTAATGTGTCTGGCCCAGGATCAATCGTTATCAATGTGTGTGGCCCAGGATCGATCTGTATCAATGTGTGTGGCCCAGGATCGACCTTTTTCAATGTGTGTGGCCCAGGATCGATCTTTATCAATGTGTGTGGCCCAGGATCGATCTTTATCAATGTGTGTGGCCCAGGATAGATCGTTATTAATGTATGTGGCCCAGGATCAATCGTTATCAATGTGTGTGGCCCAGGATCGATCTGTATCAATGTGTGTGGCCCAGGATCGACCTTTTTCAATGTGTGTGGCCCAGGATCGATCTTTATCGATGTGTGTGGTCCAGGATCGATCGTTATCAATGTGTCTGGCCCTGGATCGATCTTTATCAATGTGTGCTGCCCAGGATAGATCGTTATCAATGTGTGTGACCCAGGATAGATCTGTATCAATGTGTGTGGCCCAGGATCGATCTTTATCAATGTGTGTGACCCAGGAAATATCTTTATCAATGTGTGTGGCCCAGGATAGATTGTTATCAATGTGTGTGGCCCAGGATCGATCGTTATCAATGTGTGTGGCCCAGGATAGATCTGTGTCAATGTGTGTGGCCCAGGATCGATCTTTATCAATGTGTGTGGCCCAGGATAGATTGTTATCAATGTGTGTGGCCCAGGATCGATCGTTATCAATGTGTGTGGCCCAGGATAGATCTGTGTCTATGTGTGTGGCCCAGGATCGATCGTTATCAATGTGTGTGTCCCAGGATCGATCTGTATCAATGTGTGTGGCCCAGGATAGATCGTTATCAATGTGTGTGGACCAGGATAGATCGTTATCAATGTGTGTGACCCAGGATAGATTGTTTTCAATGTGTGCGTCCCAGGATCGTTCATTACAGATGTGTGTGGCCCATGATCGATCGTTATCAACGTGTGGGGCCGAGGATCGTCCTTTATCAATGTCTGTGGCCCAGGATAGATCTGTATCAATGTGTGTCACCCAGGATAGATCTTTATCAATGTGTGTTGCCCTGGATCTATCGTTATCAATGTGTGTGGCCCAGGATCGATCGTCATGAATGTGTGTGGCCGAGGATCGATCTTTATCAATGTGTCTTTCCCAGGATCGATCTTTATCAATGTGTGTGGCCCAGGATAGATCGTTATTAATGTATGTGGCCCAGGATCAATCGTTATCAAGGTGTGTGGCCCAGGATCGATCTGTATCAATGTGTGTGGCCCAGGATCGACCTTTTTCAATGTGTGTGGCCCAGGATCGATCTTTATCGATGTGTGTGGCCCAGGATCGATCGTTATCAATGCGTGTGGCCCAGGAACGATCTTCATCAATGTGTGTGGCCCTGGATTGATCTTTATCAATGTGTGTTGCCCAGGATAGATCGTTATCAATGTGTGTGACCCAGGATAGATCTGTATCAATGTGTATGGCCCAGGATCGATCTTTATCAATGTGTGTGACCCAGGAAATATCTTTATCAATGTGTGTGGCCCAGGATCGATCTTTATCAATGTGTGTGGCCCAGGATCGATCTTTATCAATGTGTGTGGCCCAGGATAGATTGTTATCAATGTGTGTGGCCCAGGATCGATCGTTATCAATGTGTGTGGCCCAGGATAGATCTGTGTCAATGTGTGTGGCCCAGGATCGATTGTTGTCAATGTGTGCGTCCCAGGATCGATCTGTATCAATGTGTGTGGTCCAGGATAGATCGTTATCAATGTGTGTGGCCCAGGATAGATTGTTATCAATGTGTGTGTCCCAGGATCGATCGTTATCAATGTGTGTGTCCCAGGATCGATCGTTATCAATGTGTGTGGCCCGGGATCGATCTCTATCAATGTGTGTGGCCAAGGTTCGAACTGTATCAATGTGTGTGGCCCAGGATCGATCGTTATCAATGTGTGTGGCCCAGGATCAATCGTTCTCAATGTGTGTGGCCCAGGATCGATCTGTATCAATGTGTGTGGCCCAGGATCGATTGTTATCAATGTGTGTGGCCCAGGATCAATCGTTATCAATGTGTGTGGTCTAGGAACGATCTTTATCAACGTATGTGGCCCAGGATCGATCTCTATCAATGTGTGTGGCCCAGGATTGATCTGTATCAATGTGTCTGGCCCAGGATCGACCTTTTTCAATGTGTGTGGCCCAGGATCGATCTGTATCAAGGTGTGTTGCCCAGGATCAATCTGTATCAATGAGTGTGGCCCAGGATCGATCTTTATCAATGTATGTGGCCCAGGATCGATCATTATCAATGTGCGTGGCCCAGGATAGATCATTATCAATGTGTGTGGCCCAGGATCGATCTGTATCAATGTGTGTGGCCCAGGATCGATCGTTATCAATGTGTGTGGCCCAGGATCGATCTTTAGCAATGTGTGTGGCCCAGGATCGATCGTTAACAATGTGTATGGCCCAGAATCCATCTGTATTAATGTGTGTGGCCCAGGAGAAATCGTTATGAATGTGTGTGCCCAGGATAGATTGTTATCTATGTGTGTGGCCGAGGATCAATCGCTATCAATGTGTGTGGCCCAGGAACGATCTGTATCAATGTGTGGCCCAGGTTCGATCGTTATTAATGTATGTGGCCCAGGATCAATGTGTAACAATGTGTGTGGCCCAGGGTAGATCGTTATCAATGTGTGTGGCCCAGGATCGATGTTTAGCAACGTGTGTGGCCCAGGATCGATCGTTATCAACGTGTGTGGCCCAGGATAGATCTTTATATAGATAGATAGATAGATAGATATAATTTATTGATCCCGAGGGAAACTAGCTTTCGTTACAGCCGCACCAACCAAGAATAGAGCATAAACATAGCAATACAAAAACCACAAATAATAAAACAGCAATATGCAAACTATGCTAGATGGAAATAAGTCCAGGACCAGTCTATTGGCTCAGGGTGTCTGACCCTCCACGGGAGGAGCTGCAAGTTCGATGGCCACAGGCAGGAACGACCTCCTGTGCCGCCCAGTGTTGAATCTCGGTGGAATGTGACCGAAGTCCAACAGTAAAAAGTTCAATATCCGGTCTACAAACACGTTCCTCGATCGTAATATGACCCGGATTGCACCATCTGTTGTTAACCAGAACAGTAAGCACCCAACTCCCTTTCACTTACCGCTCTCAGTGCACTTCCAGTCAGCCGGAATGGTCTGGAAGCCATAAGACCATAAGACAAAGGAGCAGAAGTAGGCCATTGGGCCCATCGAGTCTGCTCCGCCATTTTGTCATGAGCTGATATATTTTATTCTATATAGTCCCACTCCCCCGCCTTCTCACCATAACCTTTGATGCCCTGGCTCCTCAGATACCTATCAATCTCTGCCTTAAATACACCTAATGACTTGGCCTCCACTGCTGCCCGTGGAAACAAATTCCATAGATTCACCACACTCGTACTAAAAAAACTTTTTTGCATTTCTATTCTGAAAGGGCGCCCTTCAATCCTGAAGTCATGCCCTCTCGTACTAGACTCCCCCATCATGGGAAACAACTTTGCCACATCCACTCTGTCCATGCCTTTTAACATTCGAAATGTTTCTCTGAGGTCTCCCCTCATTCTTCTAAATTCCAAGGAATACAGTCCAAGAGCGGACAAACGTTCCTCATATGTTAACCCTCTTACTCCTGGAATCATTCTAGTGAATCTTCTCTGTACCCTCTCCAACGTCAGCACATCCTTTCTTAAATAAGGAGACCAAAACTGCCCACAGTACTCCAAGTGAGGTCTCACCAGCGCCTTATAGAGCCTCAACATCATATCCCTGCTCCTATACTCTATTCCTCTAGGAAATGAATGCCAACGTTGCATTCGCCTTCTTCACTACCAACTGAACCTGGAGGTTATCTCTAAGGGAATTCTGTACGAGGACTCCCAAGCCATCCATGGAGAAGTTTTGATCGGGTATGTCCTCGTGCAGCCCCGTTCCAGTGAAAAACATAACACTCCAATCCTGAAATGTTCTCTGACGCCTGGCTAGTGTCGTGAACTCGTCCATTTTATTACCCACCGAAGTCCTCTTCTCCATAACTCTCTGTTGTCTCGACCCGGTCCTCTTTCCTCGACCTTGTGATCCCCTTCTGCATCCTCTGCGTGTTTTCAATGAGTGTGGCCCAGGATCGACCTTTATCAATGTGTGTGGCCCAGGATCAACCTTTATCAATGTGTGTGGCCCAGGATCGATCTTTATCAATGTGTGTGGCCCAGGATCGATCCGTATCAATGTGTGTGGCACAGGATCGATCTTTATCAATGTGTGTGGCCCAGAATCAACCTTTATCAATGTGTGTGGCCCAGGATAGATTGTTATCAATCTGTGTGGCCCATGATCGATCGTTATCAATGTGCATGGCCCAGGATCAAACTTTATCAATGTGTGTGGCCCAGGATAGATTGTTATCAATCTGTGTGGCCCAGGATAGATCGTTATCAATGTGTGTGACCCAGGATAGATTGTTTTCAATGTGTGCGGCCCAGGATCGTTCATTATAGATATGTGTTGCCCATGATCGATCGTTATCAATGTGTGGGGCCGAGGATCGACCTTTATCAATGTGTGTGGCCCAGGATCGATCGTTATCAATGTATGTGGCTCAGGATCAATCGTTATCAATGTGTGTGGCCCAGGAACGATCCTTATCAATGTGTGTGGCCCAGGATCGAGGTTTATGAATGTGTGTGGCCCAGGATCGAGCTTTAACAATGTGTGTGGCCTAGGATCGGTTGTTATCAATGTGTGTGGCCCACGATCGATTGTTATCAATGTGTGTGGCCCAGGATCGATCGTTATCAATGTGTGTGGCCCAGGATAGATATGTATCAATGTATGTGGCCCAGGATCGATCGTTATCAATGTGTGTGGCCCAGGATTGAACTGTATCAATGTGTGTGGCCCAGGATAGATCGTTATCAATGTTTGTGCACCAGGATAGATTGTTATCACTGTGTGTGGCCCGGGATCGATCGTTATCAATGTGTGTGGCCCAGCATCGATCGTTATCAATGTGTGGGGCCGAGGATCGACCTTTATCAATGTGTGTGGCCCAGGATCGATCGTTATCAATGTATGTGGCCCAGGATCGATCGTTATCAATGTGTGTGGCTCAGGATTGAACTGTATCAATGTGTGTGGCCCAGGATAGATCGTTATCAATGTTTGTGCACCAGGATAGATTGTTATCAATGTGTGTGGCCCAGGAACGATCTTTATCAATGTGTCTGGCCCAGGATCGATCTTTATCAATGTGTGTGGCCCAGGATAGATCGTTATCAATGTGTGTGACCCAGGATAGATTGTTTTCAATGTGTGTGGACCAGGATCTTTCATTATAGATGCGTGTGGCCCATGATCGATCGTTATCAATGTGTGGGGCCGAGGATCAACCTTTATCAATGTGTTTGGCCCAGGATCGATCGTTATCGATGTGTGTGGTCCAGGATAGATCTGTATCAATGCATGTGTCTCAGGATCGATCGTTATCAATGTGTGTGGCCCAGGATCTATCGTTATCAATGTGTGTGGCCCAGGATAGATCTTTATATAGATAGATAGATAGATAGATATAATTTATTGATCCCGAGGGAAACTAGCTTTCGTTACAGCCGCACCAACCAAGAATAGAGCATAAACATAGCAATACAAAAACCACAAATAATAAAACAGCAATATGCAAACTATGCTAGATGGAAATAAGTCCAGGACCAGTCTATTGGCTCAGGGTGTCTGACCCTCCACGGGAGGAGCTGCAAGTTCGATGGCCACAGGCAGGAACGACCTCCTGTGCCGCCCAGTGTTGAATCTCGGTGGAATGTGACCGAAGTCCAACAGTAAAAAGTTCAATATCCGGTCTACAAACACGTTCCTCGATCGTAATATGACCCGGATTGCACCATCTGTTGTTAACCAGAACAGTAAGCACCCAACTCCCTTTCACTTACCGCTCTCAGTGCACTTCCAGTCAGCCGGAATGGTCTGGAAGCCATAAGACCATAAGACAAAGGAGCAGAAGTAGGCCATTGGGCCCATCGAGTCTGCTCCGCCATTTTGTCATGAGCTGATATATTTTATTCTATATAGTCCCACTCCCCCGCCTTCTCACCATAACCTTTGATGCCCTGGCTCCTCAGATACCTATCAATCTCTGCCTTAAATACACCTAATGACTTGGCCTCCACTGCTGCCCGTGGAAACAAATTCCATAGATTCACCACACTCGTACTAAAAAAACTTTTTTGCATTTCTATTCTGAAAGGGCGCCCTTCAATCC
>NW_027277867.1:0-23630 GCF_030028105.1 Mobula birostris
TATTACTGCCTTGTACATTTTCTTTTAATGTATTGCTCTGTCCTGCTGCCACAAAACAACTCATTTCACCGCAAAGGGGGAGAAGATGGCAGCGCGACGCAGCGCGCGCGGCCTCTCCAGTGAATGATATCTGTAATCTGTCAAATAGGGGACCGTGCACAATTCTGATTTGTTGGAGATGGACGTGAGAGCACGGAGGAACATTTGGAAACTTCTGAAATGCCTGCTTCGCTGCCGCTGCTACTGTGTGGTAACCGGAATCTCCGGAGCAGAAGGCCCCGAATCCTCGGCTTTGCTTGTTTCAGTGGCCGGGGTGAGGTCGAAGGTGCTCAGCAGAGGAAGGCGCTCAGGAAGCTGTATTGGAGGGGCCGGTCGGAGGCTCGAAGTTTTCGGACGGACGGACTCAGTGTCGGCTGTGGTCGGCTGCTTCCAAGGTATCGGCAAGTTGACGGTGCCTGGAGGTTTATGGCAGGGAGTTTCTCCCTTTTGCCGCCTGCTATCGCGGACTCGGGAGTCAATCGACTCAGGGACTTTGAGACTTTTTTTTTACCGTGCCCATGGTTTGTCCTTTATCAAATTATGGTATTGCTTTGCACTGCTGTAACTATGTTATAATTATGTGGTTCTGTCAGTGTTAGTCTTTGGTCTGTCCTGTTTTCTGTGATATCACTCTGGAGGAACATTGTATCATTTCTTAATGCATGTATGCATTTCTAAATGACAATAAACGAGGACTGAGTGTTCTCATAATCTAATCTAATCTGTCTGTGATATTAAACCTGATTTTGATTCTGATACCTACCCAGGACCGGATGGGATTCGAATGAAGGTGACTTTACTCAGAGTAACGCAGGTCTACGAACAGAAAATGGGAGCCATTAGAAGCAGAGTCAAGTTTAATATCGCCGGCGCGTGTCGTGAAATTTGCTAACTTACGGCCCTTCGAACATGCTCCTCCACTCACTACGACCGTGGCTGCTCTTTCTGTCTCAGCGCCTTGCTCTCCCCAGGTGGAGAAGCGGCGGAAAACAGCGAGCTGATCTCCCACTCTCGTTGTTGTTGGACCTCTCTCTCTCTCTCACTCGACGGAGAGAGAGGGAGCCTGTCTGAGATACTGATGTTCTGGGTTCTGGACTGTAGTTCTTGATGGGCTCTGGATCAAGGTGTCCCTGGGGGCTTCTGCTATTGTTTTCATAGTGGGTGGGGGCGCGGAGGGGTCGATCTTCTGCAGCTGTGGAAAGGAGGGTGGGGGGGGGGTCTTTTGGGGACCTGATGTTTCTATCATTCGTTCTGTGGGGTCTCTAGTTTCGTGGATGTCTGTGAAGAAGAACAATCTCAGGCTGGATACTGAAAACATTCTCTGATATTAAATTGAACCATTTGAACCACCCTTTCTTCCCATGTCGTCTGACGCCTTTAAAATCCAACTACTGTAGTCAGCAACTTATCCTCCACAGTCCTCTGCGGTAGGGAATTGCACACATTCAAGTTCAAAGCAAATTTATTTATTATCAAAGTACATACAGTACTGTACAGAAGTCTTGGGCTCTCTCTCTCTGTCTATCTCTGTGTATATGTGTATATATATACACACATACACACACACACACACACACACACACACACACACACACACACACACACACACACGGTTGATTGATAAGTTTGTGGCCTAAGGTAGAAGGGGATGAGTTATACAGTTCTTGTTACATGCACGTGCAGTTCAGCTCTTCGAGTGAAAATGCAAATATTTGAACTCATCTTCTTCTACCTTCGGCCACGAACTTATCAATCGCCCCTGGCTGTGGACCACTTTCTGGAGATCCAAGATGCCGACTTCCATAAAGAAGGGATCTGTGTGCTCCACGATTGCTGGACTAAGTGTATAAACATAAGAAAAATCAATGTGCTAGGTTCTCTAAAATTGACTCCTTCTACCTTAGGCCATGAACTTATCAATCTCCCCTCGTAAAGCAAGGGTGCCTAAGACTTTTGCACAGTACTGTGTTTGTCAACGTGGAGCAGAGAGCAAGTTTGTAAATCCAGCGGGAGCAAAGATTGTTGGGAATGGTGAGGGTGGAGCGCAGTGGGAGGGGTGTGGGATAGGGAGGTGGCAGAAAAGGAGTGCCAGGACGTGCCCTCTATATATTGGCGAGACCCGACGCAGACTGGGAGATCGTTTTGCTGAATACCTATGCTCTGTCCGCCAGAAAAAGCAGGATCTCCCAGTGGCTACACATTTTAATTCCACATCCCATTCCCATTCTGACATGTCTATCCACGGCCTCCTCTACTGTAAAGATGAAGCCACACTCAGGTTGGAGGAACAACACCTTATATTCCATCTGGGTAGCCTCCAACCTGATGGCATGAACATCGACTTCTCTAACTTCCGCTAATACCTCACCTCTCCCTCGTACCCCATGCCTTATTTATTTATATACACACATTCTTTCTCTCTCTCTCCTTTTTCTCCCTCTGTCCCTCTGACTATACCCCTTGCCCATCCTCTGGGTTTTTCTCCCCCTCCCCCCTTTCCTTCTCCCTGGGCCTCCTGTCCCATGATCCTCTCATATCCCTTTTGTCAATCACCTGTCCAGCTCTTGGCTCCATCCCTCCCCCTCCTGTCTTCTCCTATCATTTCGGATCTCCCCCTCCCCCTCCAACTTTCAAATCTCGAACTAACTCTTCCTTCAGTTAGTCCTGACGAAGGGTCTCGGCCCGAAACGTCGACTGTACCTCTTTCCCAGAGATGCTGCCTGGCCTGCTGCTTTCACCAGCAACTTTGAAGTGTGTTGACAGGGCGTGGGGTTGGTTGCAGGCACACCCAGCCCAGACACACCAGTCAGGGTCATTTGATTCCAAACAATTGGTTTATTGATCATTACAGAAAGTCTCTCTGGTGCTTCCCACTCCCTCCCCTCTCACTTCCCCTTTTCCCACTATGATCCCCCTCTCCCTGTCCTCTTCCCACTTTCCGTCCACAATAGAGACCCATATCAAAATCAGGTTTATCATCACTCACATATGTCATGAAATTTGTTTTTTTTTTGTGTGGCAGCAGTACCATGCAATACATAAAATTTCTACAGTACTGTGCAAAAGTCTTAGGCACCCTAGCCTAAGGTTGCTGCACAGTAGGATATACGTCACCCTAGACTCTACTCGGAGATTCATTTCCTTGCGGGCATTCACATTAGAATGAAAATTACAACTGAATCAATGAAAAACTACACTCAAAGACCCACAACAATGAACGTGCCAAAGAAGACTAACTGTGCAAATACAAAAAAAAAGTAATAATTCAACACTACTGAAGGTGGACGACAGCTTACTGGTGGTTCTCAAAGCAAGGAATTTGACTAAGTACTCCATTAGTAACACTTTTTTTAAAATATGGAAAGTAGGTTAAGAGGTCAGCACAGCTCTGCGGGCCAAAGGGCCTGTACCATGCTGTTGTGTTCTATCATTAACGTTCTGTGTTCTAAGTCCACAGGCTGAGGAACGGTTTGGACTGGTCGTGCCAAGGCTGGTCGTAACTGAGCAGTTCGCTATCCCAATGTTGCACCTGAAGACCCCTAAAGTTGAAGGGCTGTGGCTAAGAGCTTAATTAACCGCAAGTCCAGATTCAACCAGTCTCCTTCAGTGCGTTAAATTCCCGCGATTAACCACCGCTAAACGCACCGACCTACCACGGGTAGCATCTGGTTGAAGCTAACCCACGCTTTTGTTAGGTTATCCATTTGGGCTGACAGACAGCAAGCCAAACAGCAGTGAATTTTGATCATTTTGTTTTTACTTCAACTTGGGGCAGGAAGGCACTGGGGGCAGTCCATTATCTGCACGAGGTGTCTGCGCTGATTTTGGTCACTTACAGTAAATCAAAAGAGCACAACAGTGTACACTGGATGAATCACTCCATTGATAACTCATACACAATTTTGTAGTATTGTAGCAGTTTTGATAGCGTTCTAATTTGTTCTGCATTTCATTAAGTGCATAATTCACTACTCAATTAAACAATAACTTTGTGATATCTTTTAGACCATAAGACATAGGAGCAGAATTAGGCCATTCAGCCCATCGAGTCTGCTCAGCCATTCCATCATGATCCCAGATCCCACTCAACCCCATACACCTGCCTTCTCACCGTATCCTTTGATGTCCTGACTGATCAGGAAACGATCAACTTCCGCCTTAAATATACGCACGGACTTGGCCTCCGCTGCAGTCTGCGGCAGAGCATTCCACAGATTCACTACTCCCTGGCTAAAAAAAAATTCCTTCTGACCTCTGTTCTAAAGGGTCATCCCTCAATTTTGA
Source organism: Mobula birostris (assembly GCF_030028105.1). Lineage (NCBI taxonomy): Eukaryota > Metazoa > Chordata > Chondrichthyes > Myliobatiformes > Myliobatidae > Mobula > Mobula birostris. Next base: position 4,324 of record NW_027277867.1, read on the forward strand.
GGTTGTTGCCCTCTAGTTCTGGATACCTCCCAACATAGGAAACATCCTCTCCACATCCACCCTATCTAGTCCTTTCAATATTCAGTATGCTTCAATTAGATCCCTCTGCATTCTTCTAAATTCCAGTGAGTACAGGCCCAAAGCTGCCAAACGCTCCTCATATGTTAACCACTTCATTCCCAGAATCATCTTCTGGAATCTCTCCAATGTCAACACATCCTTTATGAGATGTGGGGCCCAAAACTGTTGGCAATACTCCAAGTGCGGCCTGACTAGTGTCTTATAAAGCCTCAGCATTATCTCCTGGCTTTTATATTCTATTCCCCTTGAAATGAATGCCAACATTGCATTTGCCTTCATTACTACTGACTCAACCTGTAAATTAACCTTCTGGGAGTCTTGCACGAGGACTCCTAGGTCTCTCTGCACCTCTGATGTTTGAACCTTCTCCCCTTTTAGATAATAGTCCGCACAATTTTTCCTTTTACCAAAATGAATCATCGTACATTTCCCAACACTGTATTCCACTGTACGAACCTTCAGTTAATAGGAGCAGCTGTTTAACTGGGCCAGAATGTATTGGTCCCAAAGCGGCTCAGGTACAGTCGTCGGAGAAAGTGCAAAGAGAGGATTAAGCATTAACTGCAGGAAGGCCAGGTATAGTCGTCATAGAAACATGGAAACATGAACTAAAACTGGGCAACAAAACAGTTAAACAGATGTCGAAATCCAATTACTTATGGAGCCCGATAACCTCTGATGGTCAGGCTGAAGTTGAAGTTAGAAGAAGGATTGACCACAAGACCTGAGACAAAGAAGCAGAATTCGGCCATTTGGCCCATCGAGTCTGCTCCGCCATTCAATCACTGCTGATCCTTTTTCTGTTAGCTGTGAGGAGGATGCAGGGTGACTTGGATAGGTTGGGTGAGTGGGCAAATTCGTGGCAGATGCAATTTAATGTGGATAAATGTGAGGTTATCCACTTTGGTGGCAAAAACAGGAAAACAGATTATTATCTGAATGGTGGCCGATTAGGAAAAGGGGAGGTGCAATGAGACCTGGGTGTCATTGTACACCATGTCATTGAAAGTGGGCATGCAGGTACAGCAGGCGGTGAAAAAGGCGAATGGTATGCTGGCATTCATAGCAAGAGGATTCGAGTACAGGAGCAGGGAGGTACTACTGCAATTGTACAAGGCCTTGGTGAGACCACACCTGGAGTATTGTGTGCAGTTTTGGTCCCCTAATCTGAAGAAAGACATCCTTGCCTTAGAGGGAGTACAAAGAAGGTTCACCAGATTGATTCCTGGGATGGCAGGAGTTTCATATGATGAAAGACTGGATGAATTAGGCTTATACTCGTTGGAATTTAGAAGATTGAGGGGGGGATCTTATTGAAACGTATAAAATCCTAAAGGGATTGGACAGGCTAGATGCAGGAAGATTGTTCCCGATGTTGGGGAAGTCCAGAACAAGGGGTCACAGTTTGAGGATAAAGGGGAAGCCTTTTAGGACCGAGATGAGGAAAAACTTCTTCACACAGAGAGTGGTGAATCTGTGGAATTCTCTGCCACAGGAAACAGTTGAGGCCAGTTCATTGGCTATATTTAAGAGAGAGTTAGATATGGCCCTTGTGGCTAAAGGGATCAGGGGGTATGGAGAGAAGGCAGGTACAGGGTTCTAAGTTGGATGATCAACCATGATCGTACTGAATGGCGGTGCAGGCTCGAAGGTCTGAATGGCCTACTCCTGCACCTATTTTCTATGTTTCTATGTTTCTCTATCTCCTCCTCAACCCCAGTTCCCGGCCTTCTCCCTGTAACCTTTGATGCCATGTCCAATCAAGAACCTATCAATCTCTGATTTAAAGCACCCAATGATCTGGCCTACACAGCTGCATGTGGCAACAAATTCCACAAATTCACCACCCTCTGGCTAAAGAAATTTCTCCACATCTCTGTTTCGAATGGATCCCCTCTATCATGAGGCTGTGCCCACTTGTCCTAGACTCCCCCACCATGGGAAACATCCTTTCCACATCTACTTTGTCTAGGCCTTTCAACATTTGAAAGGTTTCAATGAGATCCCCCCTCATCCTTCTGAATTCCAGCAAGTACAGACCCAGAGCCATCAAACATTCCTCATATGATAACCCTTTCATTCCTGGAATTATCCTTGTGAACCTCCTCTGGACCCTCTCCAATGCCAGCACATCTCTTCTAAGATGAGAGACCCGAAACCGTTCACAATACTCAAGGTGAGGCCTCACCAGTGCCTTATAAAGCCTCAGACTGAGATTGCTAAATGCACATTCGAGCAAGATACTAAAGAATAGCATAATCTCTCTGGTACGAAACTCGAGACTGCCGTGGAGCTACGTCCATTCCATACTAGCGCATGGAAGTGAACGTTGGACAGTATCAAAGCAAAACAGAGGGAAGGCTCGAAGCTGCAGAAACGCAGGTGTAACGCCCTGGGATAGGTTTCACCGCTAATGTCATGGTTTCTCTGTAGCAGCAGTGTTTGGGTCATGGCTAGAGATAACGGGGGCTTTGGAATGTGTGCCGTCCAGTGAGGGGAGTTTTCTTCTTGTTGTGTGCCTGAGAGCGAGGTGGTCTGGGTCTTTTGTTCAGTGGAGGATGGGGAGAGAAGATCCCAGGTCGGAGATGTCGTAGACTGCAAGACGGAATGGACTTGGAGTGGGGTCGGGAGTCGACGACGCCCGGGGGAAATCGCTGGAGGACGAACGGATGGGAAACGGTGAGCTCCAGCTGTTTCATTAAAATGGGCCCTTTTTTTTGTTTTTCTTTAGCAACCCTCTAGTCAAATTAAGAATTATAAAGCTAAGTTGTTTAATTGCATATGGTGCACTGTCTGTTTTTTCATGGCGGTGCTGACCTGTAACAGGGTAGCATGTCACGCAGCGTCCACACACGTTTGGTGGGGCCGGAGACCGTCTTCCCTTGGCTGGCGCGGCCGGCCAAAGCCCAGGGTTACACAGGTTGCTGAGAAGAGGGACAGAAGAACCGCGCCAGGACAGAGCAACGAGTGAGGACGTGCTCGCGCAAGGGCCGGGAGAGGAAGAGAGTCGACCTCGCCGATCGGGAAGCGGCAGCTGGGATTGCCGGGATGCAGTCTGAGGAGAGAGAAGCTCGAGCGCCTCGCAGTGGCGGGGGAAAAATTGGCGGAAGACGAAGCCCGCTATCGGCAGCGCACGCCAGCGGCATCGAGGGACGGACAGGCAGAAGTTTTGAAGAGCTTTTTAAAGTCAGGTAGAAGACCACAATCACCCACGTCCTACGACACGGCACTTAATCATGGGGAGTAAGTCTGAATCTGATCACATTTCGAAAACTCTCTCACTGCTTCTTCAAACACTTTGTACTCTGTTTCTTTCCCTCATCCTAAAGGGAGAGTAATATTAGATTAGATTATGAGGACACGCAGTCCTCTTTTATTGTCATTTAGTAATGCATGCATTAAGAAATGATACAATGTTCCTCCAGAGTGATATCACAGAAACACAAGACAGACCAAGACTGAAAAACTAACAAAAACCACATAATTATAACATATCGTTACAACAGTGCAAACAATACTGTAACTTGATGAAGAACAGGCCATGAGCACGGTAAAAAAGTTCAAAGTCTCTCGAAAGTCCCACATCTCACGCAGACGGGAGAAGGAAGAAAACTCTCCCTGCCGTACCCGACCACAGTCCAACTCTGAGTGCGTCCGAAGACTTCGAGCCTCCGATCAGCCCTCCGACACCGAGTACCGAGCACCATCTCTATCCGATCGACTCGACCTCAGCCTCGGTCGCCAGCAGCAGGCAAAGCCGGGGATTTCGGGGCCCTTCCCTCCGGAAGATTCTCGATCGCCCAGTAACAGCGGCAGTGAACCGGCGTTTCAGAGATTTCTCCAGTTGTTCCTCTGTGCTTTCACGTCTGTCTCCATCAAATCAGAATTGTCCACGGCCCCTATTTAACAGAGACAATATCATTTTCACCAGAGAGCTGCGCGCATGCATCGCGCTGCCATCTCCTCTCCTCCTTAATATCGATGGGCTGATTTGCCTTTCACTTTCTTCTCTTAAGTTGCTCGAACACACATGGTTAAGTGCAGTTTTGGGCAGCAGGAGCCGAAGGCCATTTCCTCTCCGGGCAGAGGGAGAATGAGGAGGAACTCAGCAGGTCAGGCAGCGCCTGTGGAGGGGAATAAACGGCCGGCATTCCGGCCCGAGACCCAGGATGAGGAGGTGGGGACGGGGCTGGAGCACAAGCCGACAGGTGCTGGGTGAGGTCAGGTGAGGGCAAAGGTCGGTGAGCGGGGGAAAACAAGAATGTGGTTCCTCCTACTGCACCAGGTCAGCTTCCATGTTCAGAATCAGAATCAGGTTTATTTTCACTGGCACGTGACGTGAAATTTGTTAACCTAGCAGCAGCAGTTCAATGCAACACATAATCTAGCAGAGAAAAAAATAATAAATAAGATAATCATAATAATAAATAAACGAGTAAGTCACTTACGTATACTGAAAAGATTTTTTTTTAAAAACGTGCAAAAACAGAAATACTGTATGTTTAAAAAAAGTGAGGTAGTGTCCAAGGGTTCAGTGTCCATTTAGGAATCGGACGGCAGAGGGGAAGAAGCTGTTCCTGAATCGCTGAGTGTGTGCCTTCAGGCTTCTGTACCTCCTCCCTGATGATAACAGTGAGAAAAGGGCATGTCCTGGGGGCTGGAGGTCCTTAATAATGGACGCTGCCTTTCTGAGACACCGCTCCCTGAAGATGTCCTGGGTACTTTGTAGGCTAGTGCCCAAGATGGAGTTGACTAGATTTACAACCTTCTGCAGCTTCTTTCGGTCCTGTGCAGTAGCCCCTCCGTACCAGACAGTGATGCAGCCTGTCAGAATGCTCTCCACGGTGCATCTATAGAAGTTTTTGAGTGTATTTGTTGACATACCAAATCCCTTCAAACTCCTAATGACGTACAGCCGCTGTCTTGCCTTCTTTATAACTATCTCGAGATGGATCAATGGATCATGGTCTTGTGTTCCTCATATTTTTACTGAGATTCCACAGCCTTGCATCTCCTTTGCACCTTCACCCCTCCTTTCAGTGTTTTTGAAGGGACCAGGCCCCCAGCGATGCGTAAGTAGCCCCACTGCCTCGGGAGAGACGAAGGCTACGGGAGTAAATCCCAGACAGTAAATCCGGAGTGGAGCCCCTGAGGCGGCCGGACGTCACCGGACATCCTTCCAGCAGCTCCGGCAGCCGAGCTGGTGACAGACGTATTGCTTCATAAGCTTTCCTTTGGACTACACCGGTGAGACCAAGAGGGGGATCTTGACGACTGGGCGTCTCAGGGCTTGTAGCCCGGACTCTATTGCCCTTCAAGACAGACCCAGTCCCTTTGTGATGCCCAAGTTTCGCTCTTCTACCTTCACCAACTACTCCCTTCTCAGCGGGACTTTCCCGCTCAGCTTTGTCCATCTCGTAACCCTTCGTCCGCTTCCTTTCGCAATCTCCATGACTCCAAACGGCCCCCTTAGGGTTCAGTCGTGGTTCCCTTGCAACCCTTTTGATTCAATGCATTGCTTACAATGGCCAGAAGACCATAGGAGCAGAATTAGGCCATTCAGCCCATCGAGTCTGCTCCTCCATTCCACTGCGGCTGATTTAATACACAGTATTTCTGTTTTTGCGCTTCTTAAAGAATCTATTCCATGCACATAATTAATTTACTTTATTTATTATTATGTTTTATTTTATTTATTTTTTTTCCTCTCTGCTAGATTATGTATTGCATTGAACTGCTGCTGCCAAGTTAACAAATTTCACGTCACATGCCAGTGATAATCAACCAGATTCCGATTTTCTCATCCCTCTCAGTCCCACTCTCTTGCCTTCTCCCCGTAACCTTTGATGCCCTGACAAATCAAGAGCTTATCAACCTCCGCTTTAAATATGTCTTGGCCTCCACGGCCATCTGTGCCAATGAATTCCACAGGTTTGCCACCCTCTGGCTAAAGAAATTCCTCCTCATCTCCGTTCTAAAGGGACGGCCCTCTATTCCGAGGCCATGCCCTCTGGTCCTAGGCTCCCCCAACTATAGGGGGCATCCTCTCCACATCCACTCTATCGAGGCCTTTTAATATTAGGTACGTTTCCCCCCCCCCCATTCTTCTAAACGCCAGTGAGTGCAGGCCCAAAGCCATCAAACATATCTCACACATTAACCTGTTCAATCCCGCACCACAGAACTTCTGAACCTCCCTATCAACCTGCGCGGCAACTTTGAGAGATCTGTGGACGTGGACGCCACTGAGAATCTTTCACTTACTCTGCACTCTGCCTTCAAATCAGGCCTTCCAAATTCAATCACTAGGGAGCACGCAGGTTCGTCAGAGATTATTGTCTCTCCACGGCCTTTAAAGAGCCAAACGCCAGATTATTTACTCAGGGGAACGTGCGCCTTGTGTTACAGTAGAGGGACACAAAGCAGAGCCTGTCAGGGTCTGGAGTCCGTAAATTCCTCAAGCTGTGGGTGGATGTGGTTGGGAACCTGCGCCAACTGGAAATCCCACCTGCCTCCTTGATTTCCGGTGGGTGCAGCCCTGATGCCCCTTGACGGTGCCAAGCTGGCACGCTCAGGACCCAGAGTCCCGAAAGTTGCATCTGATCCCGAGTGCCCCTTGGCACTGCGCTGATCTGGCGAGGTGCCTGAACCACCGGGCTGAAACTGGCTGTGTGTATGTGCGTGTGTGTGGGGGGGGGGGTGGTGGTGTTTGAAGTGACTATTGAATGGCTCTTTCAGTAGCTGGTAACAGGCCCACAATCCACAATGCAAATAAGTCCCAGTTAATGAGTTTGTGCTGTTTTTCCTCTCCAGAAGCACCGGCTTCTCGCTTCAAGCTGGGAGGTATCGCAGCAGAGTCGACGCTTCGTTTTATTTAGAGGAACGGGCCCTCCCGGCACAACGGGCCGTGTCGCCTAGCAACCCCGGCCTAATCACGGGACGGTTGACAACCGCCAATTATCCTACCCAACCCAGTACGTCCGCGGGCCGTGGTCGCAGGGAGAATGTACAAGCTCCTCACTGGCGGCGCCGAAACCGAGCTCTGAGCTCCGGCTGTAACGGCGGCCGCGCTAACACGGCCACCCCACGTCCGGTTACTTTGAAAGAAACAACCAGCTCCGAGCGGTCCAAGCACACAGGACGCCGTGGAGGAACTCAGCAGGCCGGGCAGCAGCTGCGGAAAAGGGGGAGCAGTCGATGTTTCGGGCGCACAACCAGCGGAGCGAGGGTTGACGGGACCCCTGGCCCCAGAGCCCCCTTCCTCTCCGGCCCTGATGAAGGGTCTCTGCCCAGAAATGTCGGCTCCTTATTCCTCTCCATCGACGCGCCCGACTGGCCGAGTTCCTCCAGCATTTTGTGTGCCAGCTGCTTATTTATTTATTTATTTATTGGGAAACAGCGCGGGATAGGCCCTTCCGGGCCGTTGAGCGCAATCACCCCCCCCCCCGACTTAACTCTAACCTAATCACGGGACAATTTACAACAACCAATTAACCTACCAACCCGGTACGTCTTTGGACTGTGGGAGGAAACCGGGGCACCCGGAGGAAACCCACGCAGTCACACAGTGGGAGAGCGTACAAACTCCTTATGGGCAGTGGTGGGAATTGAACCCGGGTTGCCTGCACTGTAAAGCATCGTGCTAACCGCCACACTACCGTGCCTCCCAATATTCCCCTCTACAGGCCAAACTCGACGGGCCAAATGGCCTAATTCTGCTCCTATATCTTGTGGTCTCAGCATAGCTGTTGGAGTTTAGGCTCTCATTGAAACCTACCAAATATTTCTCAAAATTCCAGCAATGCCCCTCCACTGCACCAGTCCCAATCCCCTTCCCCCCACCTCACCTTATCTCCTTACCTGTCCATTGCTTCCCTCTGGTTCTCCTCCACCTTCCCTTCCTTCCATGACCTTCTGTCCTCTCCTGTCAGACTCCCCCTTCTCCAGCCCTGTATCTCCTTCACCGATCAACTTCCCAGCTCTTTACTTCACCCCGTACCCACCCCGCCTCCTGGTTTCATCTTCCACCCTGCGGTTCTTCCTCCCCTCCCCCCACCCTCTAACTCTGACCCCTCATCTTTTTCCTCGCCAGTCCTGACGAAGGGCCTCGGCCTGAAACGTCAACTGTTTTACTCTTCTCCGTGGACGCCGCCCGGCCTGCTGAGTTCCTCCAGCATTTTGTGCGTGTCGCGGATATTAAAAGGCCCGGATAGAGAGGACGGGGAGAGGATGTTTCAAATGAAGGAGGAGGAGAAGATGACGGTGCGACGCAGCTCGCAGCGGCCTCTCCGGTGGTGATGTCTGTTATCTGTCAAGTCGGGTGCCGTGCACAATCCTGATTTGACGGAGACGGACGTGAGAAGCACGGAGGAACATCTGGTGAAACTTCTGAAATGCCCGCTTCACTGCCGCTGTTACTGTGCAATCGAGAATCTCCGGAGGGGAAGGCCCCAAATCCTCGGCTTTGCCTGTTGCACGGCGGCTGGGGCGGGGTCGGAATACTCGGCAGAGATGGTGCTCAGTGCTCGGTGTCGGAGGGCTGGTTGGAGGCTCGAAGTTTTCGGATGGACTCAGAATCGGACTGTGGTCGGTGCTTCCAGGGTGTTGCATCGGCAAGTTGGCGACACTGGAAGTTCATGGCAGGGAGAGTTTCTCCCTTCTACCGTCTGCGTGAGATGTTGGGGCTATCGGAACATTGAGACTTTCTTTTCACCATGCTCATGGTCTGATCTTTATCAAATTATGGTATTGTTTTGCACTGTTGTAACTATATGTTATAATTATGTGGTTTTTGTCAGTTTTAGTCTTGGTTTGTCTTGTGCTTCTGTGATACCTTTCTGGAGGAACATTGTATCATTTTTTAATGCATGCATTTCTAAATGACAATAAACGAGGACTGAGTGTCCCCATAATCTGAATAGTGGGGGGAAGCTTAGGGTCAGATGGCACAGCCTCAGAAGAGAGGACGATCATTTAGAACGGAGATGAGGAGGATTTTCTTCAGTCAGAGTGTGTGGAATACATTGCCCCAGTTGTCTGCGGAGGACAGGTCTTTGCATATATTTAAAGAGGCTGCTGATTGGTTCCTGATCCTTGGTCAAAGGTTGCAGCGAGAAGGCAAGAGAACGGGGTGGGGGGGGGGGGATAAAATCAGCCACGATCGAATGGTGAGACAGACTCGATGGGCCAAATGGCCTAAATCTTCTCCGCCTTCTGGCCGGGCTAACCTACCAAACCGGTTTGCTCTCCGACCCGCGGGACACCGATTAGGAGGCCCCCCCACCGGCTCGGCAGCTCCCCTATAATATCCCGGCTGTCTCTCGGGACTGCGGCTCACATTGCACAGGTTAAAGCCTGCTCCTGTTGCGGAACTGGAGCTGGGGGTTTTTTTTTGGGAGGGCCTGCGACGCAGTGGCATCCAGTTTACGCAGACACACCAGCGTCCTGCTGGCTCCGGCCGCGTACTTTCCCTCGCTGCCCTCCCCGCGCCCCCCCCCACCACCACCTCCCCGAGGGCCCAGGCCCAGCCGAGGAGCCTGCGTGCTGACACTACTGAAGCCTCCCTGTGCTCGGTGCAGTTTCATGGGTTGCCCACACAAACAGTGCCTTGGAAGGGAGGCAAACAACGGTGTTTTCCTTTCGCTGCCCGGGAGTTTCCACAAGCTGCCTGGCTGGAAGCCAGCACGGCGTGCGGGAAGAAAAAAATGGGGATTCTGAAGGACAGCTCAGAGGGCCTTGGGGAAGTGGGAGGGAGAGGCGCTCTGGTAGGAGATGTGTGTGCTGGCACCCGGGCATGATATCAAAGAGATACGGGGTCCTAGTCTGATACCAACACAGAAGGAGGGCCACTCGGCCCACCGCCACATGCTAACCCTTCACCCGCCGCTCTTCACGGCCTTTCCGGTTCCCCCCTCCAACAATAATGAACCCTTGTGGCTAAAGGGATCAGGGGGGTTTGGAGAGACGACAGGGTTCTGAGTTGGATGATCAGCCATGATCATACTGAACGGCGGTGCAGGCTCGAAGGGCCGAATGGCCTACTCCTGCACCTACTTCCTATGTTTCTATGCAAGGCTCAGGAGAGAAGGGACACGATACGCCTCTTCCTAGAGATGCTGCCTGGCCTGCTGCGTTCACCAGCAACTTTTATGTGTGTTGCAAAAAAAACTATACATAAACAAAGACCTGGTTTTAGGTCAATGATTTTTGATTAAAGCAATAGAACTCAGAAACAGGTTATCTCCAGGAGTGGCCTGGAAGACATGTGCAGCCTAGTGTGGCCCTGTGGACTCAATTCCTCGCTGGTGTCACCGACTGAAGCGTCGCGGGAGATCGGAACATCGAGTGTGGCCGTCAGAGACCTCTGTACTCGACCGATCGCACGCTCTTTTCCGGCGGGGCTGGGAGAGAGTTTGCTGCCGACTCTTGAGCCGGGAAACGCCGCGGACGGTAACATGGGTACGGCCAGGTGTTGGCCAGCCCTCTGGCTATGGCCGGAGTGAGACCTCCCTCTCCCTCATCAGAGAGAGAGAGAGAGAGAGAGAGCCGGTGACATGTCAAACTGTTTTTAAATGGACTGTAGATCATGGCCTCTCTTCGGGGGCTTTGCTGTTGCTTGCATGGTGGGTGATGGGGAGGCTGATGGAATAAGTCGGTGGAGGTGGGGGGGGGTTGATGCTTTTAATGCTGCTTGTGCGCGGGAGGGGGTAGCGGGGGACGTTTTTCCCGTCGTTCATTCTTTGGGGTTTTTCTTGGACTGTTTGGTGGTTGTCTGTGGGGAGTAAGAATTTCAGGTGGTGTACTGTATACATTCTCTGATATCAAGTGGAGCCGTTGATTTGGAAATTAGAAAGGTCAGAACCTGCTTTGTGAGGTACAGAGCAAAGTGGTGGCGTGCTGTTGCCGAGGGAACCTTAGCCTCACAGTTCAGCGACCCTGTTCAGTCCCGATCTCTGCAGCTGACGGTGTGGAGTTTGCAAGTGCTCTGACTTCCTTCCACGTCGCTAACCACAATGGGCCGGTAGATTAATTACCGATTTCCCGTTGGCATTCATCGTGTCCGTCGCTTCCTCTCGGTTTCCACGGCTGGCGGTCACGCAAGTCCCGGGTGGAGACCGGGGAACTTTATTTTCAACGTTAGCCCTGAGCTGAACCCCCGAACCTGGAGGACCGGTGGACCACTCTTAGTCTGACCTCTACCCTTTGACCTCTATGGCATGGCTGACCCCTACCAAGAGCCAAAGCTCAAAGCCCTGACTCCAGCCAATATAGCTCTCCGGGTCATTGACGCATGCAGGTCTCCAAACCCTATGAAAGGTTGTGGTCCTCTTGGACAGGTAGATAAATTAGCTGCTATAAACTGCCCCAAGAAAGCAGCATCTGTCATCAGATATCCCCACCACCCAGTTCATGCTCAGTTCTTGCTGCTGCCATTGGGGTCGAGGTACAGAGGCCTCAGGTGCCACACCACCAGGTTCAGGAACAGTCGTCACCCCTCAACCATCAGACTCCTGAACCAGCATGGGCAACTTCACTCACCTCAACTCCGAACTGATTCCACAACCTACAGACTCACTATCAAGGACTTAACAACTCATGTCCTCAATATTATTTACAAATATTTATTTATTGCTTTCATTGTTTTTTGCATCTGTCCGTCTTTGTGCCCAGTCTTTCATCGTTTTCTGTTGCGTTTCTTTGTTACTACCGTGAATGCCCGCAAGGAATTGAATCTCGGGGTGATAATAAATTTATTTTAAACTTTGAGATCTGCTTTTTCACAACAGCCACTGCCTCAGGCTATCCCGAAGTGTTCAGCAGCCACGGAAACACCTGTCCAAAGCTGTAATCGCTATGGCAATATCAGACTCACAGGGGATGGTCGAAGGACACAAGAAACAGGAGGAGTAGGCCATTCAGCCCCTTCATGCCTGCTCTCACTTTCAATAAGATCCATGTCTCACCTTCTACCTCAACACTTTATTGTCGCCAAACAATTGATACTAGAGCGTACAATCATCACAGCGATATTTGATTCTGCACTTTGCGCTCCCTGGAGTACAAATCGATAGTAAATAGTAAAAATTTAAATTATAAATCATAAATAGAAAATAGAAAAGGGAAAGTAAGGTATTGCAAAAAAAAACTGAGAGGCAGGTCCGGATATTTGGAGGGTACGGCCCAGATCCGGGTCAGGATCCGTTCAGCAGTCTTATCACAGTTGGAAAGAAGCTGTTCCCAAATCTGGCCGTACGAGTCTTCAAGCTCCTGAACCTTCTCCCGGAGGGAAGAGGGACGAAAAGTGTGTTGGCTGGGGTGGTCGAGTCCTTGATTATCCTGGCAGCACTGCTCCGACAGAGTGCAGTGTAACGTGAGTCCAAGGATGGAAGATTGGTTTGTGTGATATGCTGGGCTGTGTCCACAATCTTCTGCAGCTTCTTCCGGTCTTGGACAGGACAACTTCCATACCAGGTTGTGATGCACCCTAGAGGAATGCTTTCTACTAATAAAAATTAGTGAGGGTTTTAAGGGACAGGCCAAATTTCTTTAGCTTATCTCCCTGTGTTAACCCCACCTCTCGTAATTCCCATGCCATAGCTAATGAAGTTAGCTTGGAGGTAGGTATTGTACCTGGAGTGTTGTATTACACAAAAATGCAAAAATCTACAGCTAATATATTTTAGGTTGCACTCGGCAGATTGCAAATTCGGTACCTCCCTCATGAAGCAGAATTGACCTTGAACAGGGAAGAAATAGTCTATGAATCCTCTGTCACGAGCCCTGCGGGCACCTGTGGCGCGCCATAGAGCTTTGGGCTTCTGGGTTTCACGAGCACCCGTGTTTACTAATTCTCGTCTTAACGAGAGTCATTAATCCCCGGAGCTTTCGGGTTAATCTGGTCAAGTTGTGACTGGTGCGGGTTTTCTGCTTGCCGCGATCATCAAATGCGGACTCCTGGTTAGCTCGGTCCGCGGGGTCCGCGTGTTGAGAATTATCTGTCTCGCGGGGCCGCCCGGCCGTGGCGTCGACGCTCCGCCGGCCTACCTCTTGTCTCCGTCTCTACACAGAAGTCTGCTGTCCCTCCATCCCTCCGCACACGGGTCGGGTCATCGCCAGCGCTCACCGTGACAGGACATGCCGTTGCTGCATTGCTGGGTTCAGTCGTTGCCCGCGCAAACTGCGACACCCTGGAACGCTGGCTCAATATTTTTGCTCTCCCTTGTTAGCGAGAGAGAGCGAGCCAGTGGGATGTCGAAGTGTTGGGATGAACAGTGTTTTTTTAATGAATTCTAGATCATAGTCTCTTTGGGGGTTTTGCTATTGCATGGTGGTGGTGGGGGGGGCTTGATGCTTTTACTGGAGCAAGTGGGGGGAGGGAGGAGAGTCGATGCTTTGGTGTTGCTTGTTCGTGGAGAGGGGGAGGCATTGGGGTTCTAACGCTTTCCTGTCATTCATTCTTTGGGGGGTTTTTTTCTCTCTGTTTCGTGGCTGTCTGCGAAGAGTAAGAATTTCAGGCTGTGTACTGTATACGTTCTCTGACATTAAATAGAACAGTTGGACAGGAAGTATGTCCTAGGGAGAGAAAGAGGAACTGTAAAGGAGCATCAGACGTAGCTTACACAATAAGGACGTGCGAGAAAAAATGTACACACGGAAGGGCGTGCGAGACAAAATTACAAGAACGTGAGAGTGCGTGTAAAGGTGAAGACGTGAAGGAGAAGGTGCAAGGGAGCGTGCAGGTGACAGAACTAGAGTGGGAGATTGAGTACAAGGGAGCAAATGAGAGATTGTTCTATCGATGTGTAGTGGAGAGTGTATTGACTGGCTGCACCAATGCCTTTGAACGGAAAATCCTACAAAAGGAGGTGGATTCTGCCTAGTACATCACAAGTTAAGCCCTCCAGCACTGAGCACATCTACATGAAACGCTGTCATCAGAGACCCCCACCACCCAGGCCATGCTCTTGTCTCGCTGCTGCCATCAGGTAGAAGGTACAGGAGCCTCAGGACTCGCACCACCAGGTTCAGGAACAGTCACTACCCCTCAACCATCAGGCTCCTGAACAACAGGGGATAACCACACTCACCCCCATCACTGAAATATTCCCACAACCAATAAACTCACTTTCAAGGCCTTGTCATCTCACGTTCTTGACATTTATTACTATTTATTTATTATTTATTACTATCGTTGTTTCTTCTTTTTGCATTTGCACAGTTTGTTGTCTCCTGCCCTCTGGTTGAACGTCCAAGTTGTGTGTAGTTATTATTCCATAGGTTTGCTGAGTATGCTCACCAAAATGAATCTCAGAGTTGTACACGGACAGAATAGACCCTTCTGGCCCTTTGAGCTGAACCACCCCACAATCTAACCCTAGCCTAATCACCGGACAACTTACAATGACAAATTAGCCTACCAACCGATCGGTCTTTGGACTGTGGGGGGAAACCATGGCACCTGGAGGAATCCCGTGCGGTCACAGGGAGAACGTACAAACTCCTCACAGGGCAGTGGCGGGAATCGAACCCGGCTCCCCTGCACCGTAAACCATCATGCTAACCACTACGCCACCATCCTCTCTATATGTACTTTGAACTTTGAGAGAAAAGGAAAGACAGGGGACATTGGGAAGAGAACAGAAGCTTCAGCGGACCATACCTAGAATAGGTTGTGCCGAATCCCAGCGAATCAAATTCCTTCCCTTTCTGATCCATAGCACCCCAGTAGGCCAACCTCCTCAAACTCTTCCCCACTACACAGCCTCAGAAAACCAAATTCCTTCCCGCTCTGCACCCAAAGCCCAGCAGGAGACCGTTCCCCCAATGTTGTCCCATTAGAGTGTATCACAGTCTCCGTGTTGTCCCAGTGCGGGCACGTGGCCAAGTGGTTAAGGCATTCGACTAGTGATCTGAAGGTCGTGAGTTTGAGCCCCAGCCGAGGCAACGTGTTGTGTCCTTGAGCAAGGCACTTAATCACACGTTGCTCTGCGACGACACTGGTGCCAAGCTGTATGGGTCCTAATGCCCTTCCCTTGGACAACATTGGTGTCGTGGAGACTTGCAGTATGGGCAACTGCCGGTCTTCCATACAACCTTTTCTTCAGAGTGAAGACTCTCCAGGTGCAGATCCATGGTCTCGCAAGACTAACAGATGCCTTATATGTTGTCCCCAAATCCCAAAGGACCAAATCTCCCCTGTCGCCGTACTGGAGCCCAGTGGGCATATTCATTCACGTTCAGCATTCGTTTCAAGAGGACTAGAGCACAGAAGCAAGGATGCGACGCCGAGGGTTTATGAGGCATTGGTCAGGCCGCACTTGGGATATTATGAGCAGCTTTGAGGCCCTTATGTAAGGAAGGACGCGCTGGCATTGGAGAGGGTCCGGGGCGGGGGAGGTTCACAAGAATGATCCCGGGAATGAAAGGGTTAACGTATGAGGAGCGTTTGGTGCCTCTGGGCTGGTCCTCGCTGGAGTTTAGAAGAGTAAGGCAAGGGATCTCATTGAAACCGATCGAATATTGAAAGGCCTCGATAAATTGGACGTGATGAGGACGTTCCCTACAGTGTGGCAGCCTCGGACCGGAGGGTGCAGCCTCGGACTGGAGGGTGCAGCCTCACATAAGAAGGATGTCCTGATATAACAGAGACGAGGAACACAGAAACATAGAAACCTACAGCACATTACAGGCCCTTCGGCCCACGATGTTCTGCCGACCATGTAACCTACTCAAGAAACTGCCTAGAATTTCCCTACCATAAAATCATCATTTTTTCTAAGCTCCATGTACCTATCTAACAGTCTCTTAAAAGACTCTATTGTATCTGCCTCCACCACCTTCACTGGCAATGCATTCCATTCACCCACCACTCTCTGTGTGAAAAACTTACCCCTGACATCCCCCTTGTACCTACTTCCAAGCACCTTAAAACTGTGCCCCCTCGTGTTAGCCATTTCAGCCCTGGGAAAAAGCCTCTGACTATCCACACGATCAATGCCTCTCATCATCTTACACACTTCTGTCAGGTCACCTTTCATCCTCCGTCGCTCCAAGGAGAAAAGGCCAAATTCACTCAACCCATTCTCATCGGCAACACCCTTGCAAGGAGGAACAACTTTAGCCAGACGGTGGTGAAACTGCGGAATTCATTGCCACAGACAAGGGTGGAGGCAAAGTCAGTGGGTATATTTAAAGCGGAGGTTGATAGGTTCTTGATTAGTAAGGGTGTTCAACGGTTACGGGGAGACAGCAGAAGAATGAGGTTGAGAGGGATAATAAATCAGCCATAACCATATAACAATTACAGCACAGAAACAGGCCATCCCGGCCCTTCTAGTCCGTGCCAAACACTTACCTCACCTAGTCCCACCGACCTGCACTCAGCCCATAACCCTCCATTCCTTTCCTGTCCATATATCTATCCAATTTAACTTTAAACGACAACATCAAACCTGCCTCAACCACTTCTGCTGGAAGCTCGTTCCACACAGCTACCACTCTCTGAGTAAAGAAGTTCCCCCTCATGTTACCCCTAAACTTTTGCCTCCTAACTCTCAACTCATGTCCTCTTGTTTGAACCTCCCTTACTCTCAATGGAAAAAGCCTATCCACGTCAACTCTATCTATCCCCCTCATAATTTTAAATACCTCTATCAAGTCCCCCCTCAACCTTCTACACTCCAAAGAATAAAGACCCAACTCGTTCAACCTTTTTCTGTAACTTAGGTGCTGAAATCCAGGTAACATTCTTGTAAAACTTCTCTCTACTCTCTCTATTTTGTTGACATCTTTCCTATAATTTGGTGACCAGATAGAATGGTGGAGCAGACTCAATGGGCCGAATGGCCTAATTCTGCTTCTATGCATTATGGTCTCATGTTCCTCACTCTCCCCTGTTCTACAGAATCCCAGAAATCCAAACAAATTCCCAATCAATCCTACTCAATGGAAGGCTCTGAACTAAACACAGGTTCAACCGCCCAGGAGCCAAGTCGATACATCCATCCAATTCGATGACACTCTCTGTCATTATTGGCCCAGCCTGAAAATGTACCTCCAAGATCCGGTGCTCTTCCAACAGGACGGTCAACACAATTTCACCCTTCGTTTGAGACTACTTGTGCTGACTCACTGAGTGACTAACTCTTTTTTCTGTACTTCGGGACAGAGAGATTATAAACTGGCTGCTGGCACCTGCTGAGCACAGAATTCCCAGACAAATGGAAAGTATTTCGGGGGGAAAAAAGATCTAGCTTTGGGATTCAACAATGCTACAGAGGTAGTCTGATTCATGTCAACAGTCCCACCCAGCCGAGTCTCGATTTTTAAAGAGGTAACGCACAGATCTATCCCCAGTGTATTGTCCAACCCACACAATAGCAATTAAAATATTCACTGATCAATCCAACACGTGGTGCCTATATCCAAAAACCCCAGCACAATCGAGCCTACCAACCCTGAATCCCAACAAACCCATCACAATCCCAATTCATTCCGTACAAATCCAGGCCAACCACTGCAATCCCAGTCCACCCGTCACAAATGAATTCTGAATTGACTTCATTTCAAACATCCTTCATACACGTGAGGAGTGAAAATCTTTACGTTACACCTCCGACTAGATGTGCAATGTGCAATTTATAGTAATTTGCAATAAATAGTTTGTCCAACAGGACAGTCAATATAACATAGAACTACAGTTGTGTCAGCATGAGTTAATGAGTCTGATGGCCTGGTGGAAGAAGCTGTCCCGGAGCCTGTTGGTCCTGGCTTTTATGCTGCGGTACCGTTTCCCGGATGGTAGCAGCTGCAACATTTTGTGGTTGGGGTGACTCGGGTCCCCAATGATCCTTCGGGCCCTTTTTACACCCCTGTCTTTGAAAATGTCCTGAATCGTGGGAAGTTCACATCCACAGATGCGCTGGGCTGTCCGCACCACTCTCTGCAGAGTCCTGCGATTGAGGGGGGTACAGTTCCCGTACCAGGCAGTGATGCAGCCAGTCAGGATGCTCTCAACTGTGCCCCTGTAGAAAGTTCTTAGGATCTACCAAACTTATTCAACCGTCTGAGGTGAAAGAACAAAGATGGAGTAGTGTGAATGTTTCCGTGCCTTATGGCGCATCGGGCGGCAACCTTGCCATCCCTTTAGTGTTTGTCTGTGTTGGTTTTTTACGGGGCCGAGTCGCTAGCTCGACGCTCAACCCAGCACGGACGGAAAGCACGCGAGGGGGCCGGCCGGATTCGAACCCGGGCACCGCTCGCCTTGAAGTCCAGTGCGGACGCCACCACACCGCAATAAACATTTCTCACATTTTTACTGGGGCTTAATTTTTTTTGGGAATTTCAAGATAGGACAGCACGGTGACAGGCCACGCCAACCCAACGAGCCCATGATGCCCCATTATACCCGTGTGGCCAATTAACATCAGAACGTAAGAAACAGGAGCAGGAGTCGGCCATCCGGCCCGTCGAGCCTGTTCCACCATTCAATAAGATCATGGCTGATCTGACCATGGACTCATCTCCACCTACCTGCCTTTTCCCCGTAACCCTTAAATCCCCTACTATGCAAAAATCTATCCAACCTTGTCTTAAATATGTTTACTGAGGCAGCCTCCACTGCTTCATTGGGCAGAGAATTCCACAGATTCACCACTCTCTGGGAAAAGCAGTTCCTCTTCATCTCCGTCCTAAATCTACTCCCCTGAATCTTGAGGCTGTGTCCCCTAGTTCTAGTCTCACCTACCAGTGGAAACAACTTTCCTGCCTCTATCTTATCTATCTCTTTCATAATTTTATATGTTTCTACAAGATCCCCTCTCATCCTTCTGAATTGCCATATGTCCTTGGGGTGCAGAAGGGTGCTGGAGTCCTATCGGAGCCCCTGATCTACGGCTGCACTCAAACCGGGGCTCTCCACGGCAGTAATACCAGGGGTGATTGATAAGTTTGTGGCCTATGGTAGAAGGAGTCAATTTTAGACAACCTACACATTTATTTTTCAACATTGTCCGCTCCTACATTTACACACTTCGTCCAGCGGTCGTGGAGCATACGGATCTTGGAACTCCAGAAAGTGCCCACAGCAGGGGTGATTGGTAAGTTCGTGGTCTAAGGTAGAAGGAGATGAGTTATACAGCTCTCGTTACATGCACGTGCAGCTCAACTCTCTGAGTGATTATGCAGGAAAGTTTGACGGTTAATAACATCATCTAAGGTGATTGATA
>NW_027277868.1:0-23610 GCF_030028105.1 Mobula birostris
TGAGATGCAGGGCAAGAGTTTCAGGACAGGAGATTCAGGGCATGAGTTTAAGTGCATGAGTTTGAGGGCAGGAGTTTCACGGCATGAGATTCAGGGCATGAGTTTCAGGGCATGAGATTCAGGACATGAGTTTCAGGGGATGAGTTTCAGGTCTGTGGTTTCAGGGCTTGAGAGTCAGGGCAGCAGTTTCAGGGCAGGAGTTTCATGGCAGGAGTTTCAGGGCAAGAGATTCAGGGCATGAGTTTCAGGGCATGAATTTCAGGGCAGGAGTTTCAGTGTATGAGATTCAGGGCGTGAGTTTCAGGGCAGGAGAATCAGGGCTTGAGTTTCAGAGCTTGACATTCAGGGGATGAGTTTCAGTGCATGAATTTCAGGGCATGAGATTCAGGGCATAATTTTCAGGACAGGAGATTCAGGGCATGAGTTTCAGTGCATGAGTTTGAGGGCAGGGGTTTCACGGCATGAGATTCACGGCATGAGTTTCAGGGCAGGAGAATCAGGGCATGAGATTCAGGGCAAGAGTTTCATGACAGGAGTTTCAGTGCAGGACTTTCAGGGCATGAGATTCAGGGCATGAGTTTCAGGGCAGGAAATTCAGGGCATGAGATTCAGGACATGAGATTCAGGGCATGAGTTTCAGGACGGGAGATTCAGGGCATGAGTTTCAGTGCAGGAGTTTGAGGGCAGGGGTTTCAAGGCATGAGATTCAGTGCAAGAGTTTCAGGACAGGAGATTCAGGGCATGAGTTTCGGTGCATGAGTTTGAGGGCAGGAGTTTCACGGCATGAGATTCAGGGCATGAGTTTCAGGGCATGAGATTCAGGACATGAGTTTCAGGGCATGAGTTTCAGGTCTGTGGTTTCAGGGCTTGAGATTCAGGGCAGCAGTTTCAGGGCGGTAGTTCATGGCAGGAGTTTCAGGGCATGAGATTCAGGAGCAAGAGTTTCATGACAGGAGTTTCAGTGCAGGACTTTCAGGGCATGAGATTCAGGGCATGAGTTTCAGGGCAGGAAATTCAGGGCATGAGATTCAGTGCATGAGTTTTAGGGTAGGTGTTTCAGTGCAAGAGTTTCAGGGCATGAGATTCAGGGCATGAGTTTCAAGGGCAGGAATTTCAGGGCATGACATTCAGGGCATGTGTTTTAGGGCAGGTGTTTCAGTGCAAGTGTTTGAGGGCATGAGATTCAGGGCATGAGTTTCAAGGCAGGAGATTCAGGGCAGGAGATTCAGGGGCATGAGATTCGGGGCTTGAGTTTCAAGGCAGGTATTTTAGGGCACGTGTTTCAGTGCAGAAATTTCAGCGCAGGAGATTCAGAGCATGTGTTTCAGTGCATGAGATTGAGGGCAGGAGTTTCACGGCATGAGATTCAGGGCATGAGTTTCAGGGCATGAGTTTCAGGCATGAGATTCGGGGCTTGAGTTTCAAGGCAGGTGTTTTAGGGCACGTGTTTCAGTGCAGGGGTTTCAGGGCAGGAGATTCAGAGCAAGAATTTGAGGGCATGAGATTCAGGGCATGAGTTTCAAGGCAGGAGATTCAGGGCAGGAGATTCAGGGCATGAGATTCGGGGCTTGAGTTTCAAGGCAGGTGTTTTAGGGCACGTATTTCAGTGCAAGAGTTTCAGGGCATGTCTTTCAGTGCATGAGTTTCAGGGCAGGGGATTCAGAGCTTGAGATTCAGGGCATGAGTTTCAGGGCAGGAGATTCACTGTTTGAGTTTGAGGTCATGAGATTTAGCGCATGAGATTCAGTGCATGAGTTTCAGGGCAGAAGTTTCAGGCATGAGATTCATGGCATGAGTTTCAGGGCATGAGTTTCAGTGAAGGAGTTTCAGGGCATGTAATTCAGGGCATGAGTTTCAGCACATGAGTTTCAGGGCATGAGATTCAGGGCATGAGTTTCAGTGCATGAGTTTGAGGGCAGGAGTTTTCAGGGCATGAGATTCAGGACATGAGTTTCAGGGCATGAGATTCAGTACATGAGTTTCAGGGCAGGAGAATCAGGGCTTGAGTTTCAGAGCATGACATTCAGGGGATGAGTTTCAGTGCATGAATTTCAGGGCATGAGATTCAGTGCATGAGTTGAGGGCAGGCTTTCACGGCATGAGATTCAGGGCATGATTTTCAGGGCATGAGATTCAGGACATGAGTTTGAGGGCAGGAGTTTCAGGGCATGAGATTCAGGACATGAGTTTCAGGGCATGAGTTTCAGGTCTGTGGTTTCCGGGCTTGAGATTCAGCGCAGCAGTTTCAGCGCAGCAGTTTCAGGGCTTGAGATTCAGGGCATGAGTTTCAGGGCAGGTGATTCAGGGCAGGAGTTTCGGGGTATGATATTCAGGGCATGAGTTTCAGGGCATGAGAATCAGGGCTTGAGTTTCAGGACAGGAGATTCAGGGCATGAGTTTCAGTGCATGAGTTTGAGGGCAGGGGTTTCACGGCATGAGATTCAGGGCAAGAGTTTCAGGACAGGAGATTCAGGGCATGAGTTTAAGTGCATGAGTTTGAGGGCAGGAGTTTCACGGCATGAGATTCAGGACATGAGTTTCGGAGTTTCACGGCATGAGATTCAGGACATGAGTTTCAGTGGATGAGTTTCAGGTCTGTGGTTTCAGGGCTTGAGATTCAGGGCACCAGTTTCAGGGCAGGAGTTTCATGGCAGGAGTTTCAGGGAAAGAGATTCAGGGCATGAGATTCAGTACATGAGTTTCAGGGCAGGAGAATCATGGCTTGAGTTTCAAGCATGACATTCAGGGGATCAGTTTCAGTGCATGAATTTCAGGGCATGAGATTCAGGGCATAAAATTCAGGGCATGAGTTTCAGGACAAGAGATTCAGGGCATGAGTTTCAGAGCATGAGTTTGAGGGCAGGGTTTCACGGCATGAGATTCAGGATATAATTTTCAGGGCATGAGTTTGAGGGCATGAGTTTCAGGTCTGTGGTTTCCGGGCTTGAGATTCAGCGCAGCAGTTTCAGCGCAGCAGTTTCAGCGCAGCAGTTTCAGGGCTTGAGATTCAGGGCAGCAGTTTCAGGGCAGTAGTTTCATGGCAGGAGTTTCAGGGCATGAGATTCAGGGCAAGAGTTTCATGGCAGAGTTTCAGGGCAGGAAATTCAGGGCATGAGATTCAGGGCATGAGTTTTAGGGTAGGTGTTTCAGTGCAAGAGTTTCAGGGCATGAGATTCAGGGCATGAGTTTCAGGGCAGGAATTTCAGGGCATGTGTTTTAGGGCAGGTGTTTCAGTGCAAGAGTTTGAGGGCATGAGATTCAGGGCATGAGTTTCAAGGCAGGAGATTCATGGCAGGAGATTCAGGGCATGAGATTCGGGGCTTGAGTTTCAAGGCAGGTGTTTTAGGGCACGTGTTTCAGTGCAGGGGTTTCAGGGCAGGAGATTCAGAGCAAGAGTTTGAGGGCATGAGATTCAGGGCATGAGTTTCAAAGCAGGAGATTCAGGGCAGGAGATTCAGGGCATGAGATTCGGGGCTTGAGTTTCAAGGCAGGTGTTTTAGGGCACGTATTTCAGTGCAGGAGTTTCAGGGCAGGAGATTCAGAGCATAAGTTTCAGTGCATGAGTTTGAGGGCAGGAGTTTCACGGCATGAGATTCAGGGCATGAGTTTCAGGGCATGGGTTTCAATCTCTGGTTTCAGGGCTTGAGATTCAGGGCAGCAGTTTCAGGGCAGGAGATTCAGGGCAGGAGATTCAGGGCAGGTGTTTCAGTGCAAGAGTTTCAGTGCAAGAGTTTCAGGGCATGTCTTTCAGTGCGTGAGTTTCAGGGCAGGGGTTTCAGAGCTTGAGATTCAGGGCATGAGTTTCAGGGCAGGAGATTCACGGTTTGAGTTTGAGGTCATGAGATTTAGCGCATGAGATTCAGTGCATGAGTTTCAGGGCAGAAGTTTCAGGGCATGAGATTCATGGCATGAGTTTCAGGGCATGAGTTTCAGTGAAGGAGTTTCAGGGCATGTAATTCAGGACATGAGTTTCAGGATATGAGATTCATGGCATGATATTCAGGGCAGCAGTTTCAGGGTATGAGGTTCAGGAAATGAGTTTCAGTGCAGTAGTTTCAGGGCATGAGTTTCAGGGCATGTGATTCAGGACAGGAGTTTGAAGGCATGAGATTCAGGGCATGAGTTTCCGTGCATGAGTTTGAGGGCAGGAGTTTCAGGGCATGAGATTCTGGACATGACTTTCAGGGCATGAGAATCAGTACAGGAGATTCAGGGCATGAGTTTCAGTGCATGTGTTTGACGGCAGGGTTTCACGGCATTAGATTCAGGTCATGATTTTCAGGGCATGAGATTCAGGAGATGAGTTTGAGGGCAGGAGTTTCAGGGCATGAGATTCAGGACATGAGTTTCAGGGCATGAGTTTCAGGTCTGTGGTTTCCGGGCTTGAGATTCAGCGCAGCAGTTTCAGCGCAGCAGTTTCAGGGCTTGAGATTCAGGGCATGAGTTTCAGGGCAGGTGATTCAGGGCAGGAGTTTCGGGGTATGATATTCAGGGCATGAGTTTCAGGGCATGAGAATCAGGGCTTGAGTTTCAGAGCATGACATTTGGGGATGAGTTTCAGTGCATGAATTTCAGGGCATGAGATTCAGGGCATGAGATTCAGGGTATGAGTTTCAGGACAGGAGATTCAGGGCATGAGTTTCAGTGCATGAGTTTGAGGGCAGGGGTTTCACGGCATGAGATGCAGGGCAAGAGTTTCAGGACAGGAGATTCAGGGCATGAGTTTAAGTGCATGAGTTTGAGGGCAGGAGTTTCACGGCATGAGATTCAGGGCATGAGTTTCAGGGCATGAGATTCAGGACATGAGTTTCAGGGGATGGATTTCAGGTCTGTGGTTTCAGGGCTTGAGATTCAGGGCAGCAGTTTCAGGGCAGGAGTTTCATGGCAGGAGTTTCAGGGCAAGAGATTCAGGGCATGAGTTTCAGGGCATGAGTTTCAGGGCAGGAGTTTCAGTGTATGAGATTCAGGGCGTGAGTTTCAGGGCAGGAGAATCAGGGCTTGAGTTTCAGAGCATGATATTCAGGGGATGAGTTTCAGTGCATGAATTTCAGGGCATGAGATTCAGTGCATGAGTTTCAGGACAGGAGATTCAGGGCATCAGTTTCAGTGCATGAGTTTGAGGGCAGGGGTTTCACGGCATGAGATTCACGGCATGAGTTTCAGGGCATGAGATTCAGGGCATGAGTTTGAGGGCAGGAGTTTCAGGGCATGAGATTCAGGACATGAGTTTCAGGGCATGAGTTTCAGGTCTGTGGTTTCCGGGCTTGAGATTCAGCGCAGCAGTTTCAGAGCAGCAGTTTCAGGGCATGAGATTCAGGGCATGAGTTTCAGGGCAGGTGATTCAGGGTAGGAGTTTCAGGGTATGACATTCAGGGCATGAGTTTCAGGGCAGGAGAATCAGGGCATGAGATTCAGGGCAAGAGTTTCATGACAGGAGTTTCAGTGCAGGACTTTCAGGGCATGAGATTCAGGGCATGAGTTTCAGGGCAGGAAATTCAGGGCATGAGATTCAGGGCATGAGATTCAGGGCATGAGTTTCAGGACGGGAGATTCAGGGCATGAGTTTCAGTGCAGGAGTTTGAGGGCAGGGGTTTCAAGGCATGAGATTCAGTGCAAGAGTTTCAGGACAGGAGATTCAGGGCATGAGTTTCAGTGCATGAGTTTGAGGGCAGGAGTTTCACGGCATGAGATTCAGGGCATGAGTTTCAGGGCATGAGATTCAGGACATGAGTTTCAGGGCATGAGTTTCAGGTCTGTGGTTTCAGGGCTTGAGATTCAGGGCAGCAGTTTCAGGGCGGTAGTTTCATGGCAGGAGTTTCAGGGCATGAGATTCAGGGCAAGAGTTTCATGACAGGAGTTTCAGTGCAAGAGTTTCAGGGCATGAGATTCAGGGCATGAGTTTCAGGGCAGGAATTTCAGGGCATGGCATTCAGGGCATGTGTTTTAGGGCAGGTGTTTCAGTGCAAGAGTTTGAGGACATGAGATTCAGGGCATGAGTTTCAAGGCAGGAGATTCAGGGCAGGAGATTCAGGGCATGAGATTCGGGGCTTGAGTTTCAAGGCAGGTATTTTAGGGCACGTGTTTCAGTGCAGGACTTTCAGCGCAGGAGATTCAGAGCATGTGTTTCAGTGCATGAGTTTGAGGGCAGGAGTTTCACGGCATGAGATTCAGGGCATGAGTTTCAGGGCATGAGTTTCAGGGCATGAGATTCAGGACGAGTTTCAGGGCATGGGTTTCAGGTCTGTGGTTTCAGGGCTAGAGATTCAGGGCAGCAGTTTCAGGGCAGGAGATTCACGGCTTGAGTTAAGGTCATGAGATTTAGCGCATGATATTCGGAGCAGCAGTTTCAGGGCATGAGATTCAGGGCATGAGTTTCAGGGCATGAGTTTCAGGGCAGGAGAATCTGGGCTTGAGTTTCAGAGCATGACATTCAGGGGATGAGTTTCAGTGCATGAATTTCAGGGCATGAGATTCAGGCATGAGATTCAGGGCATGAGTTTCAGGACAGGAGATTCAGGACATGAGTTTCAGGGCATGAGTTTGAGGGTAGGAGTTTCACGGCATGAGATTCAGGGCATGAGTTTCAGGTCTGTGGTTTCCGGCTTGAGATTCAGCGCAGCAGTTTCAGAGCAGCAGTTTCAGGGCATGAGATTCAGGGCATGAGTTTCAGGGCAGGTGATTCAGGGTAGGAGTTTCAGGGTATGACATTCAGGGCATGAGTTTCAGGGCAGGAGAATCAGGGCATGAGATTCAGGGCAAGAGTTTCATGACAGGAGTTTCAGTGCAGGACTTTCAGGGCATGAGATTCAGGGCATGAGTTTCAGGGCAGGAAATTCAGGGCATGAGATTCAGGGCATGAGATTCAGGGCATGAGTTCAGGACGGGAGATTCAGGGCATGAGTTTCAGTGCAGGAGTTTGAGGGCAGGGGTTTCAAGGCATGAGATTCAGTGCAAGAGTTTCAGGACAGGAGATTCAGGGCATGAGTTTCACTGCATGAGTTTGAGGGCAGGAGTTTCACGGCATGAGATTCAGGGCATGAGTTTCAGGGCATGAGATTCAGGACATGAGTTTGAGGGCAGGAGTTTCAGGGCATGAGATTCAGGACATGAGAATCAGGGCTTGAGTTTCAGAGCATGACATTTGGGGATGAGTTTCAGTGCATGAATTTCAGGGCATGAGATTCAGGGCATGAGATTCAGGGTATGAGTTTCAGGACAGGAGATTCAGGGCATGAGTTTCAGTGCATGAGTTTGAGGGCAGGAGATTCAGGGCATGAGATTCAGGACATGAGTTTCAGGGCATGAGTTTCAGTCTGTGGTTTCCGGGCTTGAGATTCAGCGCAGCAGTTTCAGCGCAGCAGTTTCAGGGCTTGAGATTCAGGGCATGAGTTTCAGGGCAGGTGATTCAGGCAGGAGTTTCGGGGTATGATATTCAGGGCATGAGTTTCAGGGCATGAGAATCAGGGCTTGAGTTCAGAGCATGACATTTGGGGATGAGTTTCAGTGCATGAATTTCAGGGCATGAGATTCAGGGCATGAGATTCAGGGTATGAGTTTCAGGACAGGAGATTCAGGGCATGAGTTTTCAGTGCATGAGTTTGAGGGCAGGGGTTTCACGGCATGAGATGCAGGGCAAGAGTTTCAGACAGGAGATTCAGGGCATGAGTTTAAGTGCATGAGTTTGAGGGCAGGAGTTTCACGGCATGAGATTCAGGGCATGAGTTTCAGGGCATGAGATTCAGGACATGAGTTTCAGGGATGGATTTCAGGTCTGTGGTTTCAGGCTTGAGATTCAGGCAGCAGTTTCAGGCAGGAGTTTCATGGCAGGAGTTTCAGGGCAAGAGATTCAGGGCATGAGTTTCAGGCATGAGTTTCAGGGCAGGAGTTTCAGTGTATGAGATTCAGGGCGTGAGTTTCAGGGCAGGAGAATCAGGGCTTGAGTTTCAGAGCATGATATTCAGGGGATGAGTTTCAGTGCATGAATTTCAGGGCATGAGATTCAGTGCATGAGTTTCAGGACAGGAGATTCAGGGCATCAGTTTCAGTGCATGAGTTTGAGGCAGGGGTTTCACGGCATGAGATTCACGGCATGAGTTTCAGGGCATGAGATTCAGGGCATGAGTTTGAGGGCAGGAGTTTCAGGGCATGAGATTCAGGACATGAGTTTCAGGGCATGAGTTTCAGGTCTGTGGTTTCCGGGCTTGAGATTCAGCGCAGCAGTTTCAGAGCAGCAGTTTCAGGGCATGAGATTCAGGGCATGAGTTTCAGGCAGGTGATTCAGGGTAGGAGTTTCAGGGTATGACATTCAGGGCATGAGTTTCAGGGCAGGAGAATCAGGGCATGAGATTCAGGGCAAGAGTTTCATGACAGGAGTTTCAGTGCAGGACTTTCAGGGCATGAGATTCAGGCATGAGTTTCAGGGCAGGAAATTCAGGGCATGAGATTCAGGGCATGAGATTCAGGGCATGAGTTTCAGGACGGGAGATTCAGGGCATGAGTTTCAGTGCAGGAGTTTGAGGGCAGGGTTTCAAGGCATGAGATTCAGTGCAAGAGTTCAGGACAGGAGATTCAGGGCATGAGTTTCAGTGCATGAGTTTGAGGGCAGGAGTTTCACGGCATGAGATTCAGGGCATGAGTTTCAGGGCATGAGATTCAGGACATGAGTTTCAGGGCATGAGTTTCAGGTCTGTGGTTTCAGGGCTTGAGATTCAGGGCAGCAGTTCAGGGCGGTAGTTTCATGGCAGGAGTTTCAGGGCATGAGATTCAGGGCAAGAGTTTCATGACAGGAGTTTCAGTGCAAGAGTTTCAGGGCATGAGATTCAGGGCATGAGTTTCAGGGCAGGAATTTCAGGGCATGGCATTCAGGGCATGTGTTTTAGGGCAGGTGTTTCAGTGCAAGAGTTTGAGGACATGAGATTCAGGCATGAGTTTCAAGGCAGGAGATTCAGGGCAGGAGATTCAGGGCATGAGATTCGGGGCTTGAGTTTCAAGGCAGGTATTTTAGGGCACGTGTTCAGTGCAGGACTTTCAGCGCAGGAGATTCAGAGCATGTGTTTCAGTGCATGAGTTTGAGGGCAGGAGTTTCACGGCATGAGATTCAGGGCATGAGTTTCAGGGCATGAGTTTCAGGCATGAGATTCAGGACGAGTTTTCAGGGCATGGGTTTCAGGTCTGTGGTTTCAGGGGCTAGAGATTCAGGGCAGCAGTTTCAGGGCAGGAGATTCACGGCTTGAGTTTAAGGTCATGAGATTTAGCGCATGATATTCGGAGCAGCAGTTTCAGGGCATGAGATTCAGGGCATGAGTTTCAGGCATGAGTTTCAGGGCAGGAGAATCTGGGCTTGAGTTTCAGAGCATGACATTCAGGGATGAGTTTCAGTGCATGAATTTCAGGGCATGAGATTCAGGGCATGAGATTCAGGGCATGAGTTTCAGGACAGGAGATTCAGGACATGAGTTTCAGGGCATGAGTTTGAGGGTAGGAGTTTCACGGCATGAGATTCAGGGCATGAGTTTTCAGGTCTGTGGTTTCCGGCTTGAGATTCAGCGCAGCAGTTTCAGAGCAGCAGTTTCAGGGCATGAGATTCAGGGCATGAGTTTCAGGGCAGGTGATTCAGGGTAGGAGTTTCAGGGTATGACATTCAGGGCATGAGTTTCAGGGCAGGAGAATCAGGGCATGAGATTCAGGGCAAGAGTTTCATGACAGGAGTTTCAGTGCAGGACTTTCAGGGCATGAGATTCAGGGCATGAGTTTCAGGGCAGGAAATTCAGGGCATGAGATTCAGGGCATGAGATTCAGGGCATGAGTTTCAGGACGGGAGATTCAGGGCATGAGTTTCAGTGCAGGAGTTTGAGGGCAGGGGTTTCAAGGCATGAGATTCAGTGCAAGAGTTTCAGGACAGGAGATTCAGGCATGAGTTTCACTGCATGAGTTTGAGGGCAGGAGTTTCACGCATGAGATTCAGGCATGAGTTTCAGGGCATGAGATTCAGGACATGAGTTTCAGGGCATGAGTTTCAGGTCTGTGGTTTCAGGGCTTGAGATTCAGGGCAGCAGTTTCAGGGCGGTAGTTTCATGGCAGGAGTTTCAGGGCATGAGATTCAGGGCAAGAGTTTCATGACAGGAGTTTCAGTGCAAGAGTTTCAGGCATGAGATTCAGGGCATGAGTTTCAGGGCAGGAATTTCAGGGCATGGCATTCAGGGCATGTGTTTTAGGGCAGGTGTTTCAGTGCAAGAGTTTGAGGGCATGAGATTCAGGGCATGAGTTTCAAGCAGGAGATTCAGGGCAGGAGATTCAGGGCATGAGATTCGGGGCTTGAGTTTCAAGGCAGGTATTTTTAGGGCACGTGTTTCAGTGCAGGACTTTCAGCGCAGGAGATTCAGAGCATGTGTTTCAGTGCATGAGTTTGAGGGCAGGAGTTTCACGGCATCAGATTCAGGGCATGAGTTTCAGGGCATGAGTTTCAGGGCATGAGATTCAGGACGAGTTTCAGGGCATGGGTTTCAGGTCTGTGGTTTCAGGGCTAGAGATTCAGGGCAGCAGTTTCAGGGCAGGAGATTCACGGCTTGAGTTTAAGGTCATGAGATTTAGCGCATGATATTCGGAGCAGCAGTTTCAGGGCATGAGATTCAGGGCATGAGTTTCAAAGCAGGAGATTCAGGGCAGGAGATTCAGGGCATGAGATTCGGGGCTTGAGTTTCAAGGCAGGTGTTTTTAGGGCACGTATTTCAGTGCAGGAGTTTCAGGGCAGGAGATTCAGAGCATAAGTTTCAGTGCATGAGTTTGAGGGCAGGAGTTTCACGGCATGAGATTCAGGGCATGAGTTTCAGGGCATGGGTTTCAATCTCTGGTTTCAGGGCTTGAGATTCAGGGCAGCAGTTTCAGGGCAGGAGATTCAGGGCAGGAGATTCAGGGGCAGGTGTTTCAGTGCAAGAGTTTCAGTGCAAGAGTTTCAGGGCATGTCTTTCAGTGCATGAGTTTCAGGGCAGGGGTTTCAGAGCTTGAGATTCAGGGCATGAGTTTCAGGGCAGGAGATTCACGGTTTGAGTTTGAGGTCATGAGATTTAGCGCATGAGATTCAGTGCATGAGTTTCAGGGCAGAAGTTTCAGGGCATGAGATTCATGGCATGAGTTTCAGGGCATGAGTTTCAGTGAAGGAGTTTCAGGGCATGTAATTCAGGACATGAGTTTCAGGATATGAGATTCATGGCATGATATTCAGGGCAGCAGTTTCAGGGTATGAGGTTCAGGACATGAGTTTCAGTGCAGTAGTTTCAGGGCATGAGTTTCAGGGCATGTGATTCAGGACAGGAGTTTGAAGGCATGAGATTCAGGGCATGAGTTTCCGTGCATGAGTTTGAGGGCAGGAGTTTCAGGGCATGAGATTCTGGACATGACTTTCAGGGCATGAGAATCAGTACAGGAGATTCAGGGCATGAGTTTCAGTGCATGTGTTTGACGGCAGGGTTTCACGGCATTAGATTCAGGTCATGATTTTCAGGGCATGAGATTCAGGAGATGAGTTTGAGGGCAGGAATTTCAGGGCATGAGATTCAGGACATGAGTTTCAGGGCATGAGTTTCAGGTCTGTGGTTTCCGGGCTTGAGATTCAGCGCAGCAGTTTCAGCGCAGCAGTTTCAGGGCTTGAGATTCAGGGCATGAGTTTCAGGGCAGGTGATTCAGGGCAGGAGTTTCGGGGTATGATATTCAGGGCATGAGTTTCAGGGCATGAGAATCAGGGCTTGAGTTTCAGAGCATGACATTCGGGGATGAGTTTCAGTGCATGAATTTCAGGGCATGAGATTCAGGGCATGAGATTCAGGGTATGAGTTTCAGGACAGGAGATTCAGGGCATGAGTTTCAGTGCATGAGTTTGAGGGCAGGGGTTTCACGGCATGAGATGCAGGGCAAGAGTTTCAGGACAGGAGATTCAGGGCATGAGTTTAAGTGCATGAGTTTGAGGGCAGGAGTTTCACGGCATGAGATTCAGGGCATGAGTTTCAGGGCATGAGATTCAGGACATGAGTTTCAGGGGATGGATTTCAGGTCTGTGGTTTCAGGGCTTGAGATTCAGGGCAGCAGTTTCAGGGCAGGAGTTTCATGGCAGGAGTTTCAGGGCAAGAGATTCAGGGCATGAGTTTCAGGGCATGAGTTTCAGGGCAGGAGTTTCAGTGTATGAGATTCAGGGCGTGAGTTTCAGGGCAGGAGAATCAGGGCTTGAGTTTCAGAGCATGATATTCAGGGGATGAGTTTCAGTGCATGAATTTCAGGGCATGAGATTCAGTGCATGAGTTTCAGGACAGGAGATTCAGGGCATCAGTTTCAGTGCATGAGTTTGAGGGCAGGGGTTTCACGGCATGAGATTCACGGCATGAGTTTCAGGGCATGAGATTCAGGGCATGAGTTTGAGGGCAGGAGTTTCAGGGCATGAGATTCAGGACATGAGTTTCAGGGCATGAGTTTCAGGTCTGTGGTTTCCGGGCTTGAGATTCAGCGCAGCAGTTTCAGAGCAGCAGTTTCAGGGCATGAGATTCAGGGCATGAGTTTCAGGGCAGGTGATTCAGGGTAGGAGTTTCAGGGTATGACATTCAGGGCATGAGTTTCAGGGCAGGAGAATCAGGGCATGAGATTCAGGGCAAGAGTTTCATGACAGGAGTTTCAGTGCAGGACTTTCAGGGCATGAGATTCAGGGCATGAGTTTCAGGGCAGGAAATTCAGGGCATGAGATTCAGGGCATGAGATTCAGGGCATGAGTTTCAGGACGGGAGATTCAGGGCATGAGTTTCAGTGCAGGAGTTTGAGGGCAGGGGTTTCAAGGCATGAGATTCAGTGCAAGAGTTTCAGGACAGGAGATTCAGGGCATGAGTTTCACTGCATGAGTTTGAGGGCAGGAGTTTCACGGCATGAGATTCAGGGCATGAGTTTCAGGGCATGAGATTCAGGACATGAGTTTCAGGGCATGAGTTTCAGGTCTGTGGTTTCAGGGCTTGAGATTCAGGGCAGCAGTTTCAGGGCGGTAGTTTCATGGCAGGAGTTTCAGGGCATGAGATTCAGGGCAAGAGTTTCATGACAGGAGTTTCAGTGCAAGAGTTTCAGGGCATGAGATTCAGGGCATGAGTTTCAGGGCAGGAATTTCAGGGCATGGCATTCAGGGCATGTGTTTTAGGGCAGGTGTTTCAGTGCAAGAGTTTGAGGGCATGAGATTCAGGGCATGAGTTTCAAGGCAGGAGATTCAGGGCAGGAGATTCAGGGCATGAGATTCGGGGCTTGAGTTTCAAGGCAGGTATTTTAGGGCACGTGTTTCAGTGCAGGACTTTCAGCGCAGGAGATTCAGAGCATGTGTTTCAGTGCATGAGTTTGAGGGCAGGAGTTTCACGGCATGAGATTCAGGGCATGAGTTTCAGGGCATGAGTTTCAGGGCATGAGATTCAGGACGAGTTTCAGGGCATGGGTTTCAGGTCTGTGGTTTCAGGGCTAGAGATTCAGGGCAGCAGTTTCAGGGCAGGAGATTCACGGCTTGAGTTTAAGGTCATGAGATTTAGCGCATGATATTCGGAGCAGCAGTTTCAGGGCATGAGATTCAGGGCATGAGTTTCAGGGCATGAGTTTCAGGGCAGGAGAATCTGGGCTTGAGTTTCAGAGCATGACATTCAGGGGATGAGTTTCAGTGCATGAATTTCAGGGCATGAGATTCAGGGCATGAGATTCAGGGCATGAGTTTCAGGACAGGAGATTCAGGACATGAGTTTCAGGGCATGAGTTTGAGGGTAGGAGTTTCACGGCATGAGATTCAGGGCATGAGTTTCATGGCATGAGATTTTGGACATGAGTTTCAGGGCATGAGTTTCAGGTCTGTGGTTTCAGGGCTTGAGATTCAGGGCAGCAGTTTCAAAGCAGCAGTTTCAGGGCATGAGATTCAGGGGATGAGTTTCAGTGCATGAATTTCGGGGCATGAGATTCAGTGCATGAGATTCAGGACAGGAGATTCAGGGCATGAGTTTCAGGGCATGAGATTCAGGACATGAGTTTCAGGGCATGAGTTTCAGGTCTGTGGTTTCAGGGCTTGAGATTCAGGGCAGCAGTTTCAGGGCAGGAGTTTCATGGCAGGAGTTTCAGGGCATGAGATTCAGGGCAAGATTTTCATGGCAGGAGTTTCAGTGCAGGAGTTTCAGGGCATGAGATTCAGGGCATGAGTTTTAGGGTAGGTGTTTCAGTGCAAGAGTTTCAGGGCATGAGATTCTGGGCATGAGTTTCAGGGCAGGAGATTCAGGGCAGGAGATTCAGTGCATGAGATTCGGGGTTTGAATTTCAAGGCAGGTGTTTTAGGGCACGTGTTTCAGTGCAGGAGTTTCAGGGCAGGAGATTCAGAGCATGAGTTTCAGTGCATGAGTTTGAGGACAGGAGTTTCACGGCATGAGATTCAGGGCATGAGTTTCAGGGCATGGGTTTCAATCTCTGGTTTCAGGGCTTGAGATTCAGGGCAGCAGTTTCAGGGCAGGAGATTCAGGGCAGGAGATTCAGGGCATGTCTTTCAGTGCATGAGTTTCAGGGCAGGGGTTTCAGAGCTTGAGATTCAGGGCATGAGTTTCAGGGCAGGAGATTCACGGTTTGAGTTTGAGGTCATGAGATTTAGCGCATGAGATTCAGTGCATGAGTTTCAGGGCAGAAGTTTCAGGGCATGAGATTCATGGCATGAGTTTCAGGGCATGAGTTTCAGTGAAGGAGTTTCAGGGCATGTAATTCAGGACATGAGTTTCAGGATATGAGATTCATGGCATGATATTCAGGGCAGCAGTTTCAGGGTATGAGGTTCAGGACATGAGTTTCAGTGCAGTAGTTTCAGGGCATGATTTTCAGGGCATGAGATTCTGGACATGAGTTTCCGTGCATGAGTTTGAGGGCAGGAGTTTCAGGGCATGAGATTCTGGACATGAGTTTCAGGGCATGAGAATCAGTACAGGAGATTCAGGGCATGAGTTTCAGTGCATGTGTTTGACGGCAGGGTTTCACGGCATGAGATTCAGGGCATGATTTTCAGGGCATGAGATTCAGGAGATGAGTTTGAGGGCAGGAGTTTCAGGGCATGAGATTCTGGACATGAGTTTCAGGGCATGAGAATCAGTACAGGAGATTCAGGGCATGAGTTTCAGTGCATGAGTTTGAGGGCAGGAGTTTCAGGGCATGAGATTCAGGACATGAGTTTCAGGGCATGAGATTCAGTACATGAGTTTCAGGGCAGGAGAATCAGGGCTTGAGTTTCAGAGCATGACATTCAGGGGATGAGTTTCAGTGCATGAATTTCAGGGCATGAGATTCAGTGCATGAGTTTGAGGGCAGGCTTTCACGGCATGAGATTCAGGGCATGATTTTCAGGGCATGAGATTCAGGACATGAGTTTGAGGGCAGGAGTTTCAGGGCATGAGATTCAGGACATGAGTTTCAGGGCATGAGTTTCAGGTCTGTGGTTTCCGGGCTTGAGATTCAGCGCAGCAGTTTCAGCGCAGCAGTTTCAGGGCTTGAGATTCAGGGCATGAGTTTCAGGGCAGGTGATTCAGGGCAGGAGTTTCGGGGTATGATATTCAGGGCATGAGTTTCAGGGCATGAGAATCAGGGCTTGAGTTTCAGGACAGGAGATTCAGGGCATGAGTTTCAGTGCATGAGTTTGAGGGCAGGGGTTTCACGGCATGAGATTCAGGGCAAGAGTTTCAGGACAGGAGATTCAGGGCATGAGTTTAAGTGCATGAGTTTGAGGGCAGGAGTTTCACGGCATGAGATTCAGGACATGAGTTTCAGTGGATGAGTTTCAGGTCTGTGGTTTCAGGGCTTGAGATTCAGGGCACCAGTTTCAGGGCAGGAGTTTCATGGCAGGAGTTTCAGGGAAAGAGATTCAGGGCATGAGATTCAGTACATGAGTTTCAGGGCAGGAGAATCATGGCTTGAGTTTCAAGCATGACATTCAGGGGATCAGTTTCAGTGCATGAATTTCAGGGCATGAGATTCAGGGCATAAAATTCAGGGCATGAGTTTCAGGACAAGAGATTCAGGGCATGAGTTTCAGAGCATGAGTTTGAGGGCAGGGTTTCACGGCATGAGATTCAGGATATAATTTTCAGGGCATGAGTTTGAGAGCATGAGTTTCAGGTCTGTGGTTTCCGGGCTTGAGATTCAGCGCAGCAGTTTCAGCGCAGCAGTTTCAGCGCAGCAGTTTCAGGGCTTGAGATTCAGGGCAGCAGTTTCAGGGCAGTAGTTTCATGGCAGGAGTTTCAGGGCATGAGATTCAGGGCAAGAGTTTCATGGCAGGAGTTTCAGGGCAGGAAATTCAGGGCATGAGATTCAGGGCATGAGTTTTAGGGTAGGTGTTTCAGTGCAAGAGTTTCAGGGCATGAGATTCAGGGCATGAGTTTCAGGGCAGGAATTTCAGGGCATGTGTTTTAGGGCAGGTGTTTCAGTGCAAGAGTTTGAGGGCATGAGATTCAGGGCATGAGTTTCAAGGCAGGAGATTCATGGCAGGAGATTCAGGGCATGAGATTCGGGGCTTGAGTTTCAAGGCAGGTGTTTTAGGGCACGTGTTTCAGTGCAGGGGTTTCAGGGCAGGAGATTCAGAGCAAGAGTTTGAGGGCATGAGATTCAGGGCATGAGTTTCAAAGCAGGAGATTCAGGGCAGGAGATTCAGGGCATGAGATTCGGGGGCTTGAGTTTCAAGGCAGGTGATTTAGGGCACGTATTTCAGTGCAGGAGTTTCAGGGCAGGAGATTCAGAGCATAAGTTTCAGTGCATGAGTTTGAGGGCAGGAGTTTCACGGCATGAGATTCAGGGCATGAGTTTCAGGGCATGGGTTTCAATCTCTGGTTTCAGGGCTTGAGATTCAGGGCAGCAGTTTCAGGGCAGGAGATTCAGGGCAGGAGATTCAGGGCAGGTGTTTCAGTGCAAGAGTTTCAGTGCAAGAGTT
This sequence comes from Mobula birostris, assembly GCF_030028105.1. Taxonomy (NCBI): domain Eukaryota; kingdom Metazoa; phylum Chordata; class Chondrichthyes; order Myliobatiformes; family Myliobatidae; genus Mobula; species Mobula birostris. The sequence goes on from NW_027277868.1 coordinate 16,949, forward strand.
TCAGGGCATGTCTTTCAGTGCGTGAGTTTCAGGGCAGGGGTTTCAGAGCTTGAGATTCAGGGCATGAGTTTCAGGGCAGGAGATTCACGGTTTGAGTTTGAGGTCATGAGATTTAGCGCATGAGATTCAGTGCATGAGTTTCAGGGCAGAAGTTTCAGGGCATGAGATTCATGGCATGAGTTTCAGGGCATGAGTTTCAGTGAAGGAGTTTCAGGGCATGTAATTCAGGACATGAGTTTCAGGATATGAGATTCATGGCATGATATTCAGGGCAGCAGTTTCAGGGTATGAGGTTCAGGACATGAGTTTCAGTGCAGTAGTTTCAGGGCATGAGTTTCAGGGCATGTGATTCAGGACAGGAGTTTGAAGGCATGAGATTCAGGGCATGAGTTTCCGTGCATGAGTTTGAGGGCAGGAGTTTCAGGGCATGAGATTCTGGACATGACTTTCAGGGCATGAGAATCAGTACAGGAGATTCAGGGCATGAGTTTCAGTGCATGTGTTTGACGGCAGGGTTTCACGGCATTAGATTCAGGTCATGATTTTCAGGGCATGAGATTCAGGAGATGAGTTTGAGGGCAGGAGTTTCAGGGCATGAGATTCAGGACATGAGTTTCAGGGCATGAGTTTCAGGTCTGTGGTTTCCGGGCTTGAGATTCAGCGCAGCAGTTTCAGCGCAGCAGTTTCAGGGCTTGAGATTCAGGGCATGAGTTTCAGGGCAGGTGATTCAGGGCAGGAGTTTCGGGGTATGATATTCAGGGCATGAGTTTCAGGGCATGAGAATCAGGGCTTGAGTTTCAGAGCATGACATTTGGGGATGAGTTTCAGTGCATGAATTTCAGGGCATGAGATTCAGGGCATGAGATTCAGGGTATGAGTTTCAGGACAGGAGATTCAGGGCATGAGTTTCAGTGCATGAGTTTGAGGGCAGGGGTTTCACGGCATGAGATGCAGGGCAAGAGTTTCAGGACAGGAGATTCAGGGCATGAGTTTAAGTGCATGAGTTTGAGGGCAGGAGTTTCACGGCATGAGATTCAGGGCATGAGTTTCAGGGCATGAGATTCAGGACATGAGTTTCAGGGGATGGATTTCAGGTCTGTGGTTTCAGGGCTTGAGATTCAGGGCAGCAGTTTCAGGGCAGGAGTTTCATGGCAGGAGTTTCAGGGCAAGAGATTCAGGGCATGAGTTTCAGGGCATGAGTTTCAGGGCAGGAGTTTCAGTGTATGAGATTCAGGGCGTGAGTTTCAGGGCAGGAGAATCAGGGCTTGAGTTTCAGAGCATGATATTCAGGGGATGAGTTTCAGTGCATGAATTTCAGGGCATGAGATTCAGTGCATGAGTTTCAGGACAGGAGATTCAGGGCATCAGTTTCAGTGCATGAGTTTGAGGGCAGGGGTTTCACGGCATGAGATTCACGGCATGAGTTTCAGGGCATGAGATTCAGGGCATGAGTTTGAGGGCAGGAGTTTCAGGGCATGAGATTCAGGACATGAGTTTCAGGGCATGAGTTTCAGGTCTGTGGTTTCCGGGCTTGAGATTCAGCGCAGCAGTTTCAGAGCAGCAGTTTCAGGGCATGAGATTCAGGGCATGAGTTTCAGGGCAGGTGATTCAGGGTAGGAGTTTCAGGGTATGACATTCAGGGCATGAGTTTCAGGGCAGGAGAATCAGGGCATGAGATTCAGGGCAAGAGTTTCATGACAGGAGTTTCAGTGCAGGACTTTCAGGGCATGAGATTCAGGGCATGAGTTTCAGGGCAGGAAATTCAGGGCATGAGATTCAGGGCATGAGATTCAGGGCATGAGTTTCAGGACGGGAGATTCAGGGCATGAGTTTCAGTGCAGGAGTTTGAGGGCAGGGGTTTCAAGGCATGAGATTCAGTGCAAGAGTTTCAGGACAGGAGATTCAGGGCATGAGTTTCAGTGCATGAGTTTGAGGGCAGGAGTTTCACGGCATGAGATTCAGGGCATGAGTTTCAGGGCATGAGATTCAGGACATGAGTTTCAGGGCATGAGTTTCAGGTCTGTGGTTTCAGGGCTTGAGATTCAGGGCAGCAGTTTCAGGGCGGTAGTTTCATGGCAGGAGTTTCAGGGCATGAGATTCAGGGCAAGAGTTTCATGACAGGAGTTTCAGTGCAAGAGTTTCAGGGCATGAGATTCAGGGCATGAGTTTCAGGGCAGGAATTTCAGGGCATGGCATTCAGGGCATGTGTTTTAGGGCAGGTGTTTCAGTGCAAGAGTTTGAGGACATGAGATTCAGGGCATGAGTTTCAAGGCAGGAGATTCAGGGCAGGAGATTCAGGGCATGAGATTCGGGGCTTGAGTTTCAAGGCAGGTATTTTAGGGCACGTGTTTCAGTGCAGGACTTTCAGCGCAGGAGATTCAGAGCATGTGTTTCAGTGCATGAGTTTGAGGGCAGGAGTTTCACGGCATCAGATTCAGGGCATGAGTTTCAGGGCATGAGTTTCAGGGCATGAGATTCAGGACGAGTTTCAGGGCATGGGTTTCAGGTCTGTGGTTTCAGGGCTAGAGATTCAGGGCAGCAGTTTCAGGGCAGGAGATTCACGGCTTGAGTTTAAGGTCATGAGATTTAGCGCATGATATTCGGAGCAGCAGTTTCAGGGCATGAGATTCAGGGCATGAGTTTCAGGGCATGAGTTTCAGGGCAGGAGAATCTGGGCTTGAGTTTCAGAGCATGACATTCAGGGGATGAGTTTCAGTGCATGAATTTCAGGGCATGAGATTCAGGGCATGAGATTCAGGGCATGAGTTTCAGGACAGGAGATTCAGGACATGAGTTTCAGGGCATGAGTTTGAGGGTAGGAGTTTCACGGCATGAGATTCAGGGCATGAGTTTCAGGTCTGTGGTTTCCGGGCTTGAGATTCAGCGCAGCAGTTTCAGAGCAGCAGTTTCAGGGCATGAGATTCAGGGCATGAGTTTCAGGGCAGGTGATTCAGGGTAGGAGTTTCAGGGTATGACATTCAGGGCATGAGTTTCAGGGCAGGAGAATCAGGGCATGAGATTCAGGGCAAGAGTTTCATGACAGGAGTTTCAGTGCAGGACTTTCAGGGCATGAGATTCAGGGCATGAGTTTCAGGGCAGGAAATTCAGGGCATGAGATTCAGGGCATGAGATTCAGGGCATGAGTTTCAGGACGGGAGATTCAGGGCATGAGTTTCAGTGCAGGAGTTTGAGGGCAGGGGTTTCAAGGCATGAGATTCAGTGCAAGAGTTTCAGGACAGGAGATTCAGGGCATGAGTTTCAGTGCATGAGTTTGAGGGCAGGAGTTTCACGGCATGAGATTCAGGGCATGAGTTTCAGGGCATGAGATTCAGGACATGAGTTTCAGGGCATGAGTTTCAGGTCTGTGGTTTCAGGGCTTGAGATTCAGGGCAGCAGTTTCAGGGCGGTAGTTTCATGGCAGGAGTTTCAGGGCATGAGATTCAGGGCAAGAGTTTCATGACAGGAGTTTCAGTGCAAGAGTTTCAGGGCATGAGATTCAGGGCATGAGTTTCAGGGCAGGAATTTCAGGGCATGGCATTCAGGGCATGTGTTTTAGGGCAGGTGTTTCAGTGCAAGAGTTTGAGGGCATGAGATTCAGGGCATGAGTTTCAAGGCAGGAGATTCAGGGCAGGAGATTCAGGGCATGAGATTCGGGGCTTGAGTTTCAAGGCAGGTATTTTAGGGCACGTGTTTCAGTGCAGGACTTTCAGCGCAGGAGATTCAGAGCATGTGTTTCAGTGCATGAGTTTGAGGGCAGGAGTTTCACGGCATGAGATTCAGGGCATGAGTTTCAGGGCATGAGTTTCAGGGCATGAGATTCAGGACGAGTTTCAGGGCATGGGTTTCAGGTCTGTGGTTTCAGGGCTAGAGATTCAGGGCAGCAGTTTCAGGGCAGGAGATTCACGGCTTGAGTTTAAGGTCATGAGATTTAGCGCATGATATTCGGAGCAGCAGTTTCAGGGCATGAGATTCAGGGCATGAGTTTCAGGGCATGAGTTTCAGGGCAGGAGAATCTGGGCTTGAGTTTCAGAGCATGACATTCAGGGGATGAGTTTCAGTGCATGAATTTCAGGGCATGAGATTCAGGGCATGAGATTCAGGGCATGAGTTTCAGGACAGGAGATTCAGGACATGAGTTTCAGGGCATGAGTTTGAGGGTAGGAGTTTCACGGCATGAGATTCAGGGCATGAGTTTCATGGCATGAGATTTTGGACATGAGTTTCAGGGCATGAGTTTCAGGTCTGTGGTTTCAGGGCTTGAGATTCAGGGCAGCAGTTTCAAAGCAGCAGTTTCAGGGCATGAGATTCAGGGGATGAGTTTCAGTGCATGAATTTCGGGGCATGAGATTCAGTGCATGAGATTCAGGACAGGAGATTCAGGGCATGAGTTTCAGGGCATGAGATTCAGGACATGAGTTTCAGGGCATGAGTTTCAGGTCTGTGGTTTCAGGGCTTGAGATTCAGGGCAGCAGTTTCAGGGCAGGAGTTTCATGGCAGGAGTTTCAGGGCATGAGATTCAGGGCAAGATTTTCATGGCAGGAGTTTCAGTGCAGGAGTTTCAGGGCATGAGATTCAGGGCATGAGTTTTAGGGTAGGTGTTTCAGTGCAAGAGTTTCAGGGCATGAGATTCTGGGCATGAGTTTCAGGGCAGGAGATTCAGGGCAGGAGATTCAGTGCATGAGATTCGGGGTTTGAATTTCAAGGCAGGTGTTTTAGGGCACGTGTTTCAGTGCAGGAGTTTCAGGGCAGGAGATTCAGAGCATGAGTTTCAGTGCATGAGTTTGAGGACAGGAGTTTCACGGCATGAGATTCAGGGCATGAGTTTCAGGGCATGGGTTTCAATCTCTGGTTTCAGGGCTTGAGATTCAGGGCAGCAGTTTCAGGGCAGGAGATTCAGGGCAGGAGATTCAGGGCAGGTGTTTCAGTGCAAGAGTTTCAGTGCAAGAGTTTCAGGGCATGTCTTTCAGTGCATGAGTTTCAGGGCAGGGGTTTCAGAGCTTGAGATTCAGGGCATGAGTTTCAGGGCAGGAGATTCACGGTTTGAGTTTGAGGTCATGAGATTTAGCGCATGAGATTCAGTGCATGAGTTTCAGGGCAGAAGTTTCAGGGCATGAGATTCATGGCATGAGTTTCAGGGCATGAGTTTCAGTGAAGGAGTTTCAGGGCATGTAATTCAGGACATGAGTTTCAGGATATGAGATTCATGGCATGATATTCAGGGCAGCAGTTTCAGGGTATGAGGTTCAGGACATGAGTTTCAGTGCAGTAGCTTCAGGGCATGATTTTCAGGATATGTGATTCAGGACAGGAGTTTGAAGGCATGAGATTCAGGACATGAGTTTCCGTGCATGAGTTTGAGGGCAGGAGTTTCAGGGCATGAGATTCTGGACATGAGTTTCAGGGCATGAGAATCAGTACAGGAGATTCAGGGCATGAGTTTCAGTGCATGTGTTTGACGGCAGGGTTTCACGGCATGAGATTCAGGGCATGATTTTCAGGGCATGAGATTCAGGAGATGAGTTTGAGGGCAGGAGTTTCAGGGCATGAGATTCAGGACATCAGTTTCAGGGCATGAGTTTCAGGTCTGTGGTTTCCGGGCTTGAGATTCAGCGCAGCAGTTTCAGCGCAGCAGTTTCAGGGCTTGAGATTCAGGGCATGAGTTTCAGGGCAGGTGATTCAGGGCAGGAGTTTCGGGGTATGATATTCAGGGCATGAGTTTCAGGGCATGAGAATCAGGACTTGAGTTTCAGAGCATGACATTCAGGGGATGAGTTTCAGTGGATGAATTTCAGGGCATGAGATTCAGGGCATGAGATTCAGGGCATGAGTTTCAGGACAGGAGATTCAGCGCATGAGTTTGAGGGCAGGGGTTTCACGGCATGAGATGCAGGGCAAGAGTTTCATGCCCTGAATCTCATGCCCTGAATCTCATGCCCTGAATTTCCTGCCCTGAAACTCATGCCCTGAATCTCATGCCCTGAAAGTCATGCACTGAAACTCCTGTCATGAAACTCTTGCCCTGAATCTCATGCCCTGATTCTCCTGCCCTGAAACTCATGCCCTGAATGTCATACCCTGAAACTCCTACCCTGAATCACCTGCCCTGAAACTCATGCCCTGAATCTCATGCCCTGAAACTGCTGCTCTGAAACTGCTGCGCTGAATCTCAAGCCCGGAAACCACAGACCTGAAACTCATGCCCTGAAACTCATGTCCTGAATCTCATGCCCTGAAACTCCTGCCCTCAAACTCATGCCCTGAATCTCATGCCCTGAAACTCATGCCGTGAATCTCATGCCGTGCAACCCCTGCCCTCAAACTCATGCACTGAAACTGATGCCCTGAATCTCCTGTCCTGAAACTCATGCACTGAATCTCATGCCCTGAAATTCATGCACTGAAACTCATCCCCTGAATGTCATGCTCTGAAACTCAAGCCCTGATTCTCCTGCCCTGAAACTCACGCCTTGAATCTCATACACTGAAACTCCTGCCCTGAAACTCATGCCCTGAAACTCATGCCCTGAATCTCTTGCCCTGAAACTCCTGCCATGAAACTCCTGCCCTGAAACTGCTGCCCTGAATCTCAAGCCCTGAAACCACAGACCTGAAATCCATCCCCTGAAACTCATCCCCGAATGTCATGCTCTGAAACTCAAGCC
>NW_027277869.1:0-23608 GCF_030028105.1 Mobula birostris
ACGATCGTTGACATAGATAAGTTGGCATATTTGGAGATGTATCTGGTCTACTCACCGACACTCCGTTTCTTTCCCGCTACCACTGATGTACAATCTATATTGTCTGTCCAGTGCTTCCAAGAGTTTTTCCTTCTGATTTTCAACATCAGCAGGTTTTCTTTACTCCGGTAATTTCATTCTGTCTGTTGTAAACCAGATGCTCACGGACTGTCCTCATTCAGGGATTTGACAGCTTCTGTCCACCGATGCTGCTCAACCCGCTGAGTTCCTCCAGTAGATTGTGTGTAGCTCCAGATCCCAGCATTTACAGACTCTTGTGTCTGGATTGAAGACAATTTGACGGGAAGCATTTGTTACCTTGCAGTGATAAACTGTAACCACTGGGGTCAGAGGAACACCTCCAAATATTACAACAAACTGACTGTTGTAATACCAACCGACAGCCACTGGGTGTCAGTGTATCAGTCAGACTGAGAGGGTGGAGGATGTGGGTAAAACAGTGCACAGGAGGATTCCAGACCATCAGGAGTTCCTGAGTCTGCCGGAGCTTTTCAGATGAATATGTCACATTGAAATATGTCTTTCTTCCACATCCTACAGGATTGTTGGTAGGTTAATTGCCCATGGTAAATTGCACTTGCATTTGGAGAGTCAGAGAGTCAAGGAGCATGGAAACAGGCCCTTCGGCCCAACTCGTCCATGCTGACCAAGATGCCCATCCAAGCTCGTCACATTGACAGCATTTTGTGGGAACTTTTCCTATCCATTGCCCTCATCATTTTTTGCATCTACAAAATCTCCACTCGGTCTCCTGCAAGCCAGAGTTTTTCACCAGATCTAAGCTGGAGGTTGCTAGAGATTTAATAATCAAGTACAGTAGCAGAAAGACATCCATCTCACTGTTATTTTGACTCCCCTCAGTAACTGTAAATAAATTATATGTTCTGCAATCTGTATATTCACCCCAAGGAAAGTCTTAGTTTAGACAGCTTCTCCCTTTAACTCAGTCATGGCAACATCCCTGTAAATCTTTTCTGCACTCTTTCCAGATTAATAACATCTTTTCACCAGCAGGATGAATAAAAACTGAACACAATACCCCATATGCAATCTCACCAGCACCTTGTACAATCCCACCATGTACTCCCAATTTTTACACACAATACCAACAGTCTTCTTCACCACCCTGTCTACATGTGACTCCACTTTCAGTGACCATATAGACCATAAGATATTGGAGCAGAACTTGGCCATTCAGCTGATTGGGTCTGTTCCGCTACTTGATCATGGCTGATCCATTTCCCTCTCAACCCCATTCTCTTACCTTCTCCCCATAATCTTTTACACCCTGACTTATCAAGAATTTATCAACCACCATTTTAAATACACTCAGTGACCTGGCCTCCATAACTGCATGTGAAAACTAATTCTACAGATTCACCACCCTTAGGCTAAACAAATTGTTCCTCATCTCTGTTTTAAAAGGGCGTCCCTCTATTCTGAAGTTGTGCCCTTTGGTCCTAGACTCCCCCACCGTGGGGAACATTCTCTGCACATGCATTCTTATCTAGGCCTTTCAACATTTGATAGGTTTCAATGAGATCCCCCTCATTCTTCTAAATTCCAGCAAGTACAGGCCCAGAGCGATCAAATGCTCCAAATATGATTAGCCTTTCAATCCCAGAGTCATTTTCATGAACCTCCTTTGAACTCTGCCCAATGTCAACACATCCTTACTTAGATAAGGGGCCCAAAGCTGCTCTCAACTCTCCGAGTGAGACTACACCAATGCCTTATAAAAACCCAGAATTACATCCTTGTTTTTATATTCTAGTCCTCTGAAATGAATGGTAACATTGCATTTGTTTTCCTCACCACTGAGCTACAATTTAAACTTCAGGGAATTCTGCACGAGAACTCCTAAGTCCCTTTGCATCTTGGATTTTTGGGTATTCTCCCCGTTTAAAAATAGTTTACGCTTTTATTCCTTCTACCAAGGTGCATGACTATACACTTCCCAACAGTATATTCCATCTGACATTTGTTTGTCCATTCACTAATCTAAGTCCTTCTGCAGCCTACCTGCTTCCTCAACAACACCTGCCCCTTCACCTTTCTTCATATTGTCCGCAAACTTGACCAAAAAGCCATCAATTCTGTCATCCAAATGTAAAAAGAAGCGGTCCCAATACTGACCCCTGTGGAACACCATTAGTCACCGGCAGCCAATCAGAAAAGGTTCCCTTTATTCCTGCTCTTTCCCTCCTGCCATTCAGCCAATGCTCTATCCATGCTAGTATCTTTCCTGTAATAACATGGGCTCTTATCTTGTTAAGCATCCTCATGTGTGGCATCTTGTCAAAGGCTTTTTAAAAATCCAAGCACATAATATCCACCAGCTCTCCTTTGTCTATCCTGCTTGTTATTTCCTCAAAGAATTCCAATGGGTTTGTCAGACAAGATTTCCCCTGAAGGAAACCATGTTGACTTGGCCATTTAGATTAGATTAGATCATGAGGACACGCAATCCTCTTTTATTGTCATTTAGTAATGCATGCATTAAGAAATGATACAATATTCCTCCGGTGTGATATCACAGAAACACAGGACAGACCAAGACTGAAAAACTAACAAAAACCACATAATTTTAACATATAGTTACAACAGTGCAACAAGACCATAACTTGATGAAGAACAGGCCATGCCACAGTAAAAAAGTTCAAAGTCTCTCGAAAGTCCCACATCTCACACAGATGGGAAAAGGAAGAAAACTCTCCCTGCCATGCCTGACCACAGTCCAACGCTGAGTCATCCGAAAACTTCGAGCTCCGATCAGCCCTCCAACACCGAGTACCGAGCACCACCTCTGCCGAACGCTTCGACCCCAGCCACGGTCGCCAGCAGCAGGCAAAGCCGGGATTTTGGGGCCTTCCCTCCAGAGATTCTCGATCGCACAGTAGCAGCGGCAGCGAACCGAGCATTTCAGAAATTTCTCCATATGTTCCTCTGTGCCTTCCAACGTCTGTCTCCATCAAATCAGGATTGTGCACGGCATCCTACTTACAAATACGATATCATTTCACCAGACAGCTGCGCGCGCTGCGCTGGGCTGCCATCTGCTCCTCCCGTTTAATTCTCATGTGACTCCAAGGACCCTGAAACTTCATTCTCAACAATCATCTCCAACAGCTTCCCAGTCACTCAGGTCAGGCTAACTGATCTATAATATGCTTTCTTCTGCCTCTTTCCCTTGTTGAAGAGTGGAATGACATTTTCAACTTTCCAGTCCTCTAGAACCATGTCAGAATCTAGTGATTCTCGAAAACTTATTCTTAATATCTCCACAATCTCTTCAGCTGCCTCTTTCAGAAATCTAGGGTGTAGTCCATCTAGTCCAGGTGGCTGATTTACCTTCAGACCTTTCAGCTTCCCAAGCACCTTCTCCCTTATGCCCCATGACACTCTCAAACCTCCGGCAAACTGTGAGCGTGTTCCACAGTGAAGACTGATGGAAAATATCTATTCAATTCATCCACCATTTCCTTGTTCCCCCATTACTACCTCTCCAGTGTTATTTTCCAGCAGTCCGATATCTACTCTCGCCTCACTTTTGCACTTCATATATCTGAAAAACCTTTTGGTATCCCCTTTGATATTATTGGCGAGCTGACCTTCATATTTCATCTCTTCTCTCCCTACAGCTTTTTTAGTTGCCTTCTGTTGGTTTTGAAAAGCATCCCAATCCTCTAACTCCCCACTAGTTGTTGCTCTATTATAGGCCCTTTCTTTTGTTTATACTTTGTCTTTGACTTCCCTTGTCAGCCATGGAATGTCATCCTGCCTCCAGAATACTTGTCATTGCTCCTCTGCCATCATCTCTGTTAGTGTCCCCTTCCATTCAACGTTGGCTAACTCCTCTCTCATGACTCTGTAATTTCCTTTACCCCAGTGTAATACTCCACTGGAGCTGGAGTTGGATGTACTCAGGATCATCCAGGAGGCTGAAGACATTATAGATGAGACTATTGAAGAGGTGGTCACACCCAGAGTATGGGCTTCACACAGTAGATGGGTGACCAACAGAAGAGGTAAGGGGATTCAGCAGTCATTGCAAGGTTCCGCTGTAGCCATTCTCCTCAGCAACAAGTACACCTCTTTGGATACTGCTGTGTGGGATGACCCATCAGGGCATAAATCAGATGTCAGATCATAGAAGGAGAGGGAATGGCAGGTAAGGAAATGTCTGGTCAGAGGAGGAATCTGGAAGCAATGCCTCAGTCCAACGGGATGATGTGCTGAAATGGTTTGCACCACAATTTCCTGGCTCAATGAGACATCAGACATAGAGAGATGGAGGAGTGAAGGGAATGGAAATGACATCCATAAGATAGATTTAAATTAAAGAGGAAGAGAAAGACAGTACTGCAGGTTTAAATTCATTAGAATGAATCTGTGGACTTCGTTAAGGAAGCTCCTCAGATAGAGTAATTGACAGTAGAGTGGACTCCCATATGGAGGAGAGTGAGAGGAAACTCACGAATCATTTCAGAATGAATTCCTGACAAAAGGTCAGTAAAGTCCATGTAAATTATTTAATTCATTTATTTACTGACATAAAGCATGGAATAGGCCCTTCTGGCCCTTCGAGCCACACTGCCCAGGAATCCTGATTTAATCCTAGTCTAATCACAGGACAATTTACAATGACTAATTAAAGTACCAACCGGTTTGTCTTTGGACTGTGAGAGGAAACTGGAGTACCCGGTGGAAACCCACACATTCTCGGGGAGAAATTACAAATTCCTTACAGGCAGTGACAGGAATTGAACCCCAGGTCACCTGCACTGGAAAGCATTCTGCTAACCACTACACTACTGTGGAAGTGGAATCTGCATAAAGTCACTCAGAGACAGTATAAGTACAAATTCTTTATTCAAAGCACCCAGGGCTTACTCAGTTAGTCGCCCAAACAGGAACAGTCCACCAACTAACTCACAATTCCCCTTACAACATGAGTATATTCATTCAGATACCCCCACACAAGACAGGCTGGAGCCAAACTTATCTACTACATGACATTCCCGAAAGACAAATTACAGAATAGGCATAAGGTCTCATACACAGAACAGGCTGGTCTTATCTCTGCACATAATTGCACAAGGACAAGGACCCTGAAACACCAGCTGGCTAACTTCGAGAAGAAATATTGATCAGCATTGAATGGCACATCTGTCGATCATCAACGGTTCTTTCAGAGAAAACAGCCTGCTATGCTTAACTGACGGTGTTAACCTTTTACATACTTCACCACTACCATGCCACCCCAAATGCTGGATTCCCCAGCCTGTCTGATGGATTTGTTGATCAAAACTTAAACTTGTGTTGGGTCCTGATGTCCTGATGAAGAGTTCTTCAGAGGTCAAGAAGGGGCATTAAAACCCATTGCTTATAACTGTTGAAAACTGGTAGCGGACATTCCATTCAAATCCCACTGCTTAAATTAATCAGTGAGATAGTCCCTATTCAAGCAATGTGATACCTGCCACTGAAATTGGGAGTTTCCAGGAGATGCATGGAATGGCAACCCACTGTTACATCTATGTAGGTAATTATTTAAAAACAAACAAACATAAGAAAGTTAAACTACAAGCCAAATAACAATTATACAGTCCAATCCAACACCTGAAAGGTCAAAATTCCCCAAATAATAAGGTAGTACCATCACACTACCCTCCTCAGGACAGTTATTTGCAGGTATTGTGAGATCTATCAATCAGAGTTTAAAGAGACACAAATCCAATTCAGGTGATGTTATTTTATTCAAGGTAATCACAAAAATCAAATAGCAATCTACTGGCCCAAGGCTCTTATAGGAATAAAACTACACATTTTATTGTCCAGATGACAGAAAGAAAGGTTTAATAGATACCTATAATTGCAGACCTCATTATCTGACAATGTTGCAATGACAGATTATCGATTCTCTCTGAATACGCAAGTTGATTATCCCTGATCTTCAGGGCCTGAGAGTTTCCAGGCCACTGATAACATCGCCCCCACCCCCCCAGCTCCCACGGAGATTGTTGTCTGTGTTGCTGTTTCAGTCTAAAGTTGATTCACCGGGCAGCCTTCATTCTCATCAACAAACGTGAGCTCCAGCATGTCACACCGAGATTCTGCCCATCGATGGAACATTGACAAGGCAGTCCGTGGCATCTTTTAGTTTCTCCTTATTTTCCACTTTATTGCTGCCAATTCACAATCATCTGATCACCTGAACTACAGTCATCAGGATGAGCTTCTGTGCTCAGTCTGAGCAAACACACTTTCAGTTGTTGGTGGGAGTTTCCCAACTGCTTCAGAACATAAAGTGCAGGTATACCTACATTTGAACTGCTCATTCCCATAACATAATCAATAAATCAATCAGTAACAGTCAATCATCATTACAGTGAGCCTGTTTCTGACACGAGACAAATGCTCTGTAATGAAGAGAGGGTCTTGCTGTCTCTGCATATTTTGCCCTTCGGTTTCGATTCATTTTGTCTCATTCTGTGTGATAAACGTAGGCTGGTGCAAAGCACAACGTTAGAATTGTATTTCCATATGTAAAGCAGTGTGTTTATTCTTTTTAGTAACACAGCTCCACTGGGAGGGCCCCCTGCTCAAATTAAACCTGCCTGTGAAACCTGAGAGGAAGTGTAAGGACTGAGTGTTAATGTTATCACAGGGTTTCAGACATCTGTCAGCTATTAATCACAAATGTTACTGAGCTTCAAGTAAACCTACAACACAGAACAGCAGAGCACAGGAACAGGCCCTTCAGCCCATGATGACTGTGACAACCACAACGCCAAATTAATCTAAACCGAACTATCTGCATAGAATCCATATCCCTCCATATCCTGAATGGTCATGTGCTTTTTCAAATGTATCTCAACTGTCCTATCATGCTGATTCACCCCACTCCTGCCAGTGCATTCCAGGCACCTATCACTCTGTGTGTAAAAATACAACCCACAAATCTCCTTTGAATGTTATACCCCTCACCTTAAATCTCTGTCCTTTTGGAAATGACATTTTAACCTGGAAAAATGACTCTGACTGTCGACCCTGTCAATAACTCTCATACTTTTATAAGCCTCTATCAGGTTGCCTCTCAGCCTACGCTCCAGAATAAACAGTCAAAGATTGTTCAACCTCTCCTTACAGCTAATATTCTCTAATCCAGACAACATGCTTGTGAACATCTTTTACATCCTCTCCAAATCCACCACATCCTTACAATGGAGCAACCAGAACTGAGGGTTCATGAATTTTCACCCAGATTAATGCAGGCATGAAAACCTGTGCTTCAACTTGGACAAAAAGCAATCTGTACTCTCCTCTTACCCAGTCCCATGGAATTCTCCCAGCAGGGACACTGCCTCCTTGATGCTGGAATGTACTGGATTTGACTTTTGGGCTCTTTCCTGTGAAAAAAGGGGGACATTGTTGGACTCATTAGTAATATGTGAGAGGTTTAGATGCTCATATACACCCTGGAAAGGCGGGTCATGAGAAGGTTGAAGGGTAAAGCATATTTCCACCTCACAGATGAGAAAAATACCTGATAGGTTGGAGGAGAAAGTCTTCAGGGGGATTAAAACTATTGTAAATAATCACTAATCATCCAACTTGGATTATTCATCCAGAGGATGGGAGAATATAGATCTCTCCCACAGAAGTGAATGTTGTGAAAGGGAACAGAAGAGGAAGTTAACCCAGATGCACAAAGATGGAGTGACTGGAGGTTCCTGCAGAAAATAAACAATGGCATGAAATAATTGGTCTGAATCTGCTGCTGTGCTGTACGTTTCATTTAACTCTGTGTATTACCAGAGTCACGGGAGAGAAACAAAATCTATTGAGTTTCCTTTCCTTCACCATGTCCTTCTCCCACTCTCTTTAGGTCGAGGCAGGTACGTATGAAAATACTCAGGGGTGGTGAGAAACATAAGGAGGTAAACTGCCCACAGTCACAGAGGTTGTTGTTTGGACAGGTCTTGTTTCTGCTGTGTCAGCTGACTGACTCAGATTCCATAAGGGAATGACCAATCCCAGCGGACAGAGAGGGAATGTGAAAGATGAGAGACCACTGGCAGGTTTGGGTTCTAATTAATCCTAAGGATGAATTTAAGCTAAAGGTCTTAATGTGCTGCAGTTAATGGGGAAAACAGGGATACAGAGGGGTGGAAATTACACTACTGTGGAGTAGAGATTTCATGGCTTTGTGAAGGGCAGATCATGTCCAACAGTCCTGATGGAGTTCTTTGGGGAGGTGACCAGGCATATACATGAGGGTAATGCAGGGGATGTGATCTATATGGATTTTAGGAAGGCATTTGATAAGGTTCCACATGGTAGGCTTGTACAGGAAGTCAGAAGGCATGGGATCCAGGGAAGTTTGGCCAGGTGGATTCAGAATTGGCTTGCCTGCAGAAGGCAGAGGGTTGTGGTGGAGGGAGTACATTCAGATTGGAGGATTGTGACTAGTGGTGTCCGACAAGGATCTGCTCTGGGACCTCTACTTTTCGTGGTTTTTATTAACGACCTGGATGTGGGGGTGGAGGGGTGGGTTGGCAAGTTTGCAAATGACAGAAAGGTTGGTGGTGTTGTAGATAGTGTAGAGGGTTGTCAAAGATTGCAGACAGACATTGATAGGATGCAGAAGTGGGCTGAGAAGTGGCAGATGGAGTTCAACCCGGGGAAGTGTGAGGTGGTATACTTTGGAAGGACGAACTCCAAGGCAGAGTACAAAGTAAATGGCAGGATACTTGGTAGTGTGGAGGAGCAGAGGGATCTGGGGGTACATGTCCACAGATCCCTGAAAGTCGCCTCACAGGTAGATAGGGTTGTTAAGAAAGCTTATAGGATGTTAGCTTTCATAAGTCGAGGGATAGAGTTTAAGAGTCGCGATGTAATGATGCAGCTCTATAAAACTCTGGTTAGGCCACAATTGGAGTTCTGGTCACCTCACTATAGGAAGGATGTGGGAGCATTGGAAAGGGTACAGAGGAGATTTACCAGGATTCTGCCTGGTTTACAGAGTATGCAATATGATCAGAGATTAAGGGAGCTAGGGCTTTACTCTTCGGAGAGAAGGAGGATGAGAGGAGACATGATAGAGGTGTACAAGATAATAAGAGGAATAGATAGAGTGGATAGCCAGCGCCTCTTCCCCAGGGCACCACTGCTCAATACAAGAGGACATGGCTTTAAGGTAAGGGGTGAGAAGTTCAAGGGGGAAGGCTTTTTACTCAGAGAGTGGTTGGTGCATGGAATGCACTGCCTGAGTCAGTGGTGGAAGCAGGCACATTCGTGAAGTTTAAGAGACTACTAGACAGGTGCGTGGTGGAATTTAAGGTGGGGGGCTATATAGGAGGCAGGGTTTAAGGGTTGGCACAACATTGTGGGCTGAAGGGCCTGTAATGTGCTGTATTCTATGTTCTAATTAGACCACATCTGAAGCACTGGCTGTGATTCTTGGCATCACCCCTTGGAGAAGGGGTTGTGTGGACCAGGGCCAGTGAAGTGCTAGTGGGACTAGGATAGAATATTAGGTCTGGTCTCTTGTTCCCCGAAGTGTGGAAAATTGAAGGCCAGTGTAATTGGGGAGTTTAAAAACTTTCAAGAATGGTGCAGAAGAATAACACAAAGAATCTGTTACTTCAGGATATACAGGGCACTGGAAATCTGGATCTCTTCCTGGGAACTGGTCAAGACTGGGGTGAGGGGCGGTGGGAGGAGGTGTCAGTTGAAATTTCAAAATTAATAGAATTTTGTTTGAGTTCAATTATTAAAATATGAGCCAAGGAGGGTAAATGGAGATCGGACATAGGTCAGCTTTGGAGGGAATAGACGGAAGGGCTGAACAACCTCCTTCTGACACTCAGTGCACGGGATAAATTTGAACAGGATCTCTGTGTGCAGCTGTTGATTTACTAGAAACACATTTCATATTCTCATTCTTGACAGGTGGGTGAAACTGGACAGTGATATTGGGATATTTCCTTCTCAGCTTCCTGTCGGAGATGTGGCTTGACTTAATCTGAACAGGGGGCCTTCCAGAGGTCCTCTGCGTCTACTCAGTAAATTTCTGAAATACCCTGTCCATCGTGCTCCATTCTCTTGTCAAAAGCAGACCCTTCTTGCCTCTCATGGGGCTACTGGATCTGGCTTGGAACATTCCACATACCAGTTTTGAAATCTTGTATATATTTTCCTGATCACATCGACTGGCGCTCTTGTGGCCGCCAGTGCAAGGTCTTCTATGTAGACTCTCTTATCCACTCTTAGAAGCTCTTCACTTTCTTGCTAGCTTCAGTGAATGCCAATTAAAGTTTCACCTTAATTCGTGTTGACTTTGCATTGAACATTTTCTTCCTAATTTTCCATCTTTCTTCTAAGTCTGTCCATGTTTCCTGCTGTATCCATGCTTTGTTATTTTTTCCAGCGCTGTAATGTAGACAAGCCTCGCTGCTCTTGTTGAACACTGATGCAATCTGTTTCTACATCGTGTTGATCTTGTCCACTGACACATCCCCGCCAATGTCTGAAAGCCCTCCTTAAGCTGAATGGTGACGGCAGATCTCACACTGATGTTCTTAAGTTTCTCAACATCAAAACATCTTTGTACATGTGCTGTGGTCCCAGTGCTTCTCAGCATGAGTTTCATCACTGCTACAGCAAGGTGATGATTACTTCCTGTATCTGCTCCTCTCTTCACCTTTACACCCTGCAAGGATCGTCTCCACATACCATTTATCATCAAATGGTCAATCTGGATCTTGTCACATCCATTGGGTAAGCTCCATGTCAGTTTGTTTATTTCATGGTGTGGAAAGAGGGTCTCTCCTGTGACCAGATTGTTCATGGCACAGAATTCCACCAGACTTAACACCATTGTTATTGATCATCCTATATCCTTGCGTATCCATGGCCCTAATGAAGTGTGAGTTGTTATTTCCCACTTTGCCATTTAGATCTCCAATGATGATGATTATGTCACGGCGTGGTGTTAACTCTAACTCCACCATTTGTAGAAGATATCCTATTCTTCAATGTCACTATTGTTATTTGGAGCATAACACTGGATCACAGTCATGTTCACTTGCTTCACTCTCAGCCTGACTCTCACCAGCCGACTGTTGATTGGTTTTCATTCCACTGGGCACTTCTCAATGCCTTTCTTCAAAATGACAGCTAATCCATCATGACGTTGACCATCTTCCCTTCCTGAATATAAAACTGCTGCACCAGCTGCTGCCTTTAGTCTGCCAGACCCTGACCATCTGCTTTCACTGATGCCAGTGTACGTTGGCTGTAATGACACATTACCGTAGTTATTTGTGCTAGCTTGACAGTGTTGTACATGGTTTGACAATTCCAAAAAACATTTTTGGTCTTGGTCTTGGCAAAGTTCATGGCTCCCTTCACCATACCCATAGTTTCCTCTCTGTTTTCACTCCTGTCAGCCATGCAAGTCCCGGGTGGTGACTAGGGAACACTATCACACTCAGATGTAGAAGGATTCTTCATTGCTGTTTCCGTAATTGCGACAAGAGTCTTTGATGAAGATGCTTTGGACCCAAATGCTGGAGTATCCGAAACAAAGATCGAGACACGGTATCAAACTGGATCCAGGTCTGAGCACAAAACGAATGCTAGACAATATCACTAGTAGGGTTTACCATTGAGCACTGAACATCAGTTCAGGTGTTCTTTCATACTCAATTCTTGGTGCCCAAAACATGATTATCAATTAGCGGGATCATCCTGAACCTTAAAGGGGCTGCTACCGGCTATCTGTGCTCCAGAGAGTTGGAGAGTCTAAATCCTGGAAGCTGGCACAGTTGGGAGCATCTCGTAACAATTACAATTTTCTTTATAATAAGTCAGGTTCACTAACCCTGACCTGAAACTCCAAACCTGGAGGAACGGTGAACCGTTCTTTGTTCAGTCTCTATCCTTTAACATGTTTGGCATGGGTGACCCTACCTAGAGTTAAAGCACAAGACCCCGATGTAAGCCAACATAGATCTCTGGTTCACTGAGGCACACAAGCCACGATACTCTTTGACAAGATTGTGGTCCTCTTGGGGGTAAAAAGAAGCTTCACTATTTTGACTGGTGCCATGGTGGGGTTGTTGTGTCAGGTGGACATAAAAGGTTTGGAAAGTTCTCCACTATCTGTTCCGACATTGATCCCTCAACCAGTATCACACTGAAACAGGTTAAAAAGATTTTGTGGGGAGAACTGCTGAGGGCTTGGCACTGAAATTCATGGTGCCAAGTCCCTGAAAGAGAAAATACCTTATAAGTGTAAATTCCACCCATTTCCACCAGGAATCGCTGTTTAGCATTGATTCTTGTGGTGTGGGAGCAGTGAGAAGATTGTGTGGTAACTCTTTTTGTTGCTTCATACATTTTCCTGCAAAGACAGTCTCAGCCTATGTCTCTAAGGAGAATATCTGTCCATTGACTGGTCTCTCAGTCCCTGTCTCCCGGGGGATATCTGTCCACTGACTGGTGTCTCTCATTCTCTCTCGCTGGGATTCTGTGTGTTTCAGTTTAAACAAACTGTTCATCGCTGAAATTGATGAATCGAACAGAGAGTGACCGATCTTTAATCCGGATCTGGTCACTGCCGCTGACCTGCCGCCTGTTGCAGAGACAAACATCTTTTGGGGAATTGAAATCGCTGCTGTGGGTGGGGACAGGAAGCTGCGCCTCTGGTTTCAGTGTGTGAGAGCCTGTTCAAACCGCGGCTCCCTCTCTCACTCACAGCCCACGTCCCTATCTAAACAGCGCTCACTGCGACTCCGGACAAAGCCGGCCTGAGCTGAAGCCGCCGATCTCAAAGTGTCCAAGTCCGGCTCAGTGTTCAGGGCGATGGGGGTCGTGCCTTATTTCTGTCTTCCCTTGTCTTGTCTGGCAGGTGGGTGTCCCGCCGCTTGTCGCTCAACCGGGACCGGCTGTTTCTCAGAGGCTTTGTGAACCCCTGACCGTGGAACATTTTATTAATTTCTGCTCTTTTTTATTGACAGGCGTGCGGTCCGCCGTCGTGCTGACACAGCCCGAGTCAGCTTGTGGTAAAGCCCGGACATTCTCACAGACTGACTGTGCGGTCAGTGGGTTCAGCCTCGGCAGCTATAGCATGGACTGGGTGAGACAGGTCTCCGGGAAAGGGCTGGAGTGGCTGGCAGACATATCGAGTGGTGGTAACAAGTACAACGCGCCTGGAGTCCAGAGCCGGTTCACTGTTTCCAAGGACAGCAGCACCGTCTATCTGCAAATGAACAACCTGAGACTGGACGACACGGCCACCTATTACTGTGCGAGAGGGTGGGAGCACGGTGATGGGGAGCTGAACAGAAATTGGTCCCGACAAAGGAGTGTCTGCAGCGCAGTCTGTCTCCACGGATTCCGCATTGCTGCTTCCCAGAGTCAAATCCCTGAAGCCTTACTCGGACTGCTGGGCGCAAATGCCCATTTCTGGACAATTAAAAGCCCAAAAGGATTTGACTCTGATTCTGGGGGATGGCGGGAGCCGGTGTCCGCAGACAGGGAAATTGTGAAAATGCCTTTACTCACACGCCAACAAGAGACAAGGACAGAGTTTGGGATGGAAATCCTGGAAGCGGCTGCTCCCGGTCCGGACAGGGATCATGTTGATATTTAGAGAAAGTACATGAATCTCCCCGAACCGGCGGGTTTCTCTAGAGCACAGTAACAGTACAAGGGTACACACCCCACCCACCAGTGCACTGTCCACAGACCGGGAACAGGCTCAGGGGAATGGGGTCGGATCTTGTCACCAGACTGTGCCTTGACACCGGCCGATTGTGCTGAGTGAGCTCAGTGTTTGGTTCAAGTCTGGCTTCTGATCCTCAGCACCGACTGAAGCCACGTTCAGGGGCTGAGCGTTTCAGTGCAGTTGAACTTGTTCCCTGTCAGTGACAACAATGGATCTGTTCGGTGTCAAATTACTGGGATTGGGTTTTACTGTCGGCTGCTTTCATGTTGAAG
Organism: Mobula birostris; assembly: GCF_030028105.1. Classification (NCBI taxonomy): domain Eukaryota; kingdom Metazoa; phylum Chordata; class Chondrichthyes; order Myliobatiformes; family Myliobatidae; genus Mobula; species Mobula birostris. The sequence goes on from NW_027277869.1 coordinate 14,071, forward strand.
GTAATGGGATTCAGACATAATCTGAGGGAACGGTGTACACATGTATGATCTGGTTGATGTCTCAATATCCCCAGGGTACAGGTGGGTGTCAGTCCCATCATGTAATGTCCGGCATGAGGTCCGTCCTGGGATACAGCAAAAGTATCGGCGATATCCCAGGATTAATTGATGGAATTGAGGTTTTAGTTTTATTCCCTGATGGGCGAGGAGGTGGGGTACTGTGGGGAAGATTTTTGGAGTTGGGAAGGCAGTGGGGAAGTGGTGCAGGAAAGGTAAGGCGGGGAACTGAAATCTCAATTCCTTCACACGTTCCGGGCAGCCTTGCATTGTTGGGTGGGGGAGTGGGGAGTGGTGCAGGTGGGGTGGGGAGGGAAGCGTTCAATTCAATAATGTGTAATAGGGGAGCATTTAAGGGAAGGTTTGTTGATGAAGGTTTGTGATCTGGGACACACTGCCTGAATGATGGTGATGGCCAATAGTGAGTGTGGAGAGGGAACAGGATGAGATCCGCCTTTTGTAGGGATACAGGGAAGAGCAGAGAGACCAATGGGTCTATTGGGTTTGCTCAGCTAAATGAAGCACAGAAACAATAGGATGAACGGCCTCACTCTCTGCTCTATCATTCAATGGAATCAGTATTTATCTTGTAAATCTGGGAAATTCTTCCTCAAAGGGATTCCAACAAGCACCCCAGAGTGCACAGAGCATGAGTTAAATGCAGATCACAGCTCCCATGTCCTGTCCTGGCAGCCACGGATTAGATACAAAGATCCTTCTGCACTGTCCCATCCCTCCCAGGACAGGGGCAGCAGAGATTAGACACAGAGTGAAGCTTCCCCCAACCTGTCCCATCACACACTCACGGGACACGAGTTGAACTTTACTGTTCAAATGAACTGTTTATTCTTAGTTCACAGACAGAGCAACTCATCTAATTTCTTGTCCTCCTCCATCCCCCGACTGGGTTTGTTTAACAAGTGTTTTCCTACGTTAACCAGTGTTGCTGGTGATTCAGTAAAAGTGGTTGTGAGATAAAGTGCTGACATTTACAGAGCACCTTTCATGGTGCCCCCGAGGTCTTCACAGGCAATGAAGTTGTTTCAAAGTACAGCCCTGTTGTAGAGTCGGGAATGTGGAGCCACTCTGCATACAGCAGAATCCACAAACTGCAAGGCGAGAACGATCAGACAGTCTGTTCTGGTGATGTTATTGAAGGAGAAATATTGTCCAGGACACCGTGGACACAGTGATCCAATGGACAGGCACAAGGTTGGATTTGGAGTGATTGGAAACAGGACAGTACATCAAAGCAAATGAGTAGTGCAGAGGGATGGATGAACAGTCCACGGATACCACCATAACAAAATTGACAAATTTATACTCAGTTCATAATACAGATTTGGATCTGTGGTCGGATTTCCAAGATTTTAATAATTGGTATTGTTTTTAAATCCAATCATTGGTAATGATGACCCTTCAGTTTTACTGATGTCCCTCAGGGAAGGAGATCTGTCATCCTGACCCTTCGAGCCTATTTATGACTCCTGATCCATCAATGTGTTTGTCTCCAAATGCCCTCTGAATAGCAGCTCAGATGCGTAATTCATTCAGACTTTACCGGCAAAGCCCAGATCCCAAAGGATGAATAAATAAAACTGCCCACCTTTCGTTCATACTACCCGATATTCTATCCACTTAGTACAATACAGACTAAAATCAGACTGAGTCTCCCCCAATCTGCTGATTCTGGGCAATCATTTCGTACAAATTCCCAAGTGTTATTTCATTGCAAATTTCTTCTGAGCTGATCCACCCAGATCCAGTTCCCCTCTTCACCCCAGCACCCTGTGATCCACCCAGATCCAGTTCTCCTCTTCACCCCAGCACCCTGTGACCCATCCAGATCCAGTTCCCCTCTTCACCCCAGTACCCTGTGATCCACCCAGATCCAGTTCCCCTCTTCACCCCAGCACCCTGTGACACACCCAGATCCAGTTCCCCTCTTCACCCCAGCACCCTGTGACCCACTCAGATCCAGTTCCCCTCTTCACCCCCGCACCCTGTGACCCACCCAGATCCAGTTCCTCTCTTCACCCCAGCACCCTGCAGTCAGTTCGTTGGGTGTTTTTACAAAGACCCAGAGGAACACTGATCCAGACAGAACTGTACTTACCACCTGCTGGTCCCGGGATGTAAAAGATCCTCAGCTGCAAATCTCACCGACTGACATTATTGTGCCTCCTGCACTGCCGACACTGAGCAGCTCAGGGACCATCTGTGGGTGAGAAGCAGAGTGAATGTTTCACATCAGTGACCTTTCACCAGACTCCGTCAGTCTGATTTCTGGCAACTACGCTGTTTCCAGTGTTATTTTACAGAATTTATTTTCAAGAAAACAATCTGTTTTTCATTGACTTCTACAACCCCAGAACATCCCAGAGCCTTTTCCAACCCAGCAAGTACTTCTGCAGTGTGTCACTTCATGTGGGGGACTAAACCTCCAACTTGTCTGCATCTTGTTCCCACAAACTGAACTACGACATGACAATCTCGTCCGTTTGGGTGATGTTGGAAGGGAATGGTCACTTTCAGCCTACAATTCCTAAAGCTCCCCACCACTGAGAAGTCCTCAGCTGAATTCTGACTATGCAGTAGATGAATAGACAAACACTAGTTAGTTATAGGCCATCCATATGGTCCCTAGTCTTTGGTCCAGCAATTCCCCTGCTGTCAGGGGTTGACACTGATAAAGAGCAGTAAGGCTCCTCAGACTACAGCTGACCAGCCCTTTCCTGAGGTACTGTCTACCTGGGAAGCTGAGGATAGTGTGGGTGAAATGGTGCTGGTTGTGCCTGGCAGTCTGAAGGAGACAACTAGTGTTCAGTCACTTACACTGGAGTCAATCTCACAGTTCCACAGACCACTGTAACCCAGGATTTACTGAGTGACATATGCCTCCAGAGCAGTGACCACACACTACCACATGGCACCAGGTCCTGCTGGAATTCCCAGGGTAACACTGGGAAATCCACCTCCACGTTTCCCTCACAGGCCGGACCTGACAAAGGATCACATTTTCCATTCATCTGACTGGGGATTCTGGGCCTTGGGAAGGGATTTATCCAGGAATGATTTCTGTCTGATTATTATGTTTTAATGCATTTCAGATTTATTATTTTAAACAAAATATGCAAAGTTAATTGTTGCCACAGGAATTTACATTAACTTTAATGTTTCCAAGTCATTTTGAACCTGTTAAATTACATGACAGCATTAACACAAGACAAAGCCCTCCCATCAGGGTGTTCTGGACCCAGAGTCCCAGCAGGGTGTTGTCTGAGGCTATTTAATGCTGAGGCCCTGATACACCTCAACACAAGCCGCCAGCATCCAGAAACCCAGTGAGGTCCCACCTTTCCCAGTGTTAGGAGTGTGGGGAGAGTCCCAGTAGGTTTGAACCAGCACCATTCAGCCCGGTCTGTGTGGACATGGTCCGGCTGGCACCGTGCCCTGTGCTTTCTCTCCTGTGACACTTCAATCACAGCACAGGTCAGCTTGTCCCACTGTTTGACAGAAGTTGTGTCCCCGATGGGGAGTCTGACGTCAGCATTTCACTGGTTGTTTCAGGCCCAGTCTGAAAGGAATGAGAAAGGGACCATTTCTCTGCTCTGCCTGTCCTGTCAACCTGAATCACCTGTGTTTACTCAGGAAGGCAAATATTCTGAGTTCACAGTCCCCAGTGTCACCTTGAAATGGTTCAAAACAATGCAGCTGTCATTACTGACCAGTTACATTATATCGATTCCTATCTACTTGAGATAGTTATTGATTTATATTCATTCTATTTGAAACCCAGGTTTCAATATTTTATGCCTTTTGTCCCAGAGTGATGACTGTGAAGTGAATATTTCATTATTTTGCCCCTGAATGAAATTGTGACCTTCCCACCACTGCACTTCCACTCCAAATGTTGAATTTGCTGCCCTTCCAATAGCAGAATCAATCTGAAGCCTGTGTGTGTCTGTTGACCATCTTACTGTTGGGCAACAAAGCCCTCATCTACTGCAATTCACACTGTCTAACACATACCCTCCCGCTAGTCTCCTACTCCCAGAGCTCCTGCTGTGTCCACACAGTCTTTTTGGGTGATTTTAACCTCATCCACCAGCAACAATCTGTCATTGACAGTGTCAATCATGAGGTGAATGATGTCACGTCAGTGGGTCAGAACAAACCCCGTCCACAACACTGTTCAAGGTAATTCTGACAACTGGTCAAACCACATATCCACCTGTCAAAGCTGTCAATTGGTCAATTAGCTAATTGATCTTCGCACCTTTACCTACCTTAGTAAGTCAACACGTCTCCTTTTCCTGTGAAATGAATTAAGAAACAGTGCTTTCAAGTGTATTTCACACCTTAAGTGGTTGGGAATTGCTACAACCTGCATTTCCTCTCTGGGCTGGTCGTTCAGTGAGAATATCACCTACATCTAACAACACTTTGAGAATTCTCCATCTCCCCAGGAATCTCATCGTCACTGTCGGTTGTGTTGGCCGACACTTCTCCACAGAGTCTGGGCTAATGTATTTCCACAGTTCCTCTGTCCTTTCTGATGCAAGTTACCATTCCCTCCCAGTTAGCCAGTAGTTTCCACAGACTCAGTGGGGTTGGAATTCTTGCTCAGTCACACACGGTAAATATGTGAGGCAGTGTCAGCTGCATCATGTAGTCTGTTGAGTTGAATTTCAGAAGCAGAGTCCATTTCCCAACCTCCACTATACTGCACACATGGTGCTGGAGACTGGGTACCACTATATCCACACCAATCACTCCTCTCATCAACAGCAACACTGAACACATCAGAATTATTCCATAAGATACTTCTAAATCTTACTTTTTTTGTAAACTTCATTGATCAAGTGCTAACAGACTTCTCAGAATCAGGAATTGTATTTGGAGGAGAGACAGATTGTCACTTTGGTATTTTGGCTGAAATTCCACCAATCGGACATTGGGTCACTGCCTCAGTCCTGCACTGAAGTGTTGGCCTGGATTGTGAGTCCAAGTTGCCACTGTGGGATTGATCCACACCCTCCTACCTCAGCGACACAGACTCACAGCTGAGTGTTAAAGTGATATCAGCTTTGTTTCATGAGGTGAATAATTTTGAAAATTACTGCTTTATAAAACGTCTCCTTTCTCTGCCAGTAATGCATTTATTCAGAGAACCGCCTGTGAATTTCTTTCCATTTCAGAGGTCAAGTCTGCACCATCAGTCTACATCACTCCTTCCTGCAACACAGAATCTGACCAAGGCATCAGCCTCCTCTGTCTGGTCAAGGACTATCAGCCTGAGAGCATCAGTCAGACATGGTCCACTAACAGTGGGGACATCACCACTGGAATTAAGAAATTCCAGGCCGGCTGGTGGCGCAGTGAGATCAGCACCAGATTCTGGAGCGAATGTTCCCGAGTTCAAATCCTGGTTAGGCCACTCCCTAGCACGCTTTCCCCACTCCCGAGCACACTGTCCATCCGTGCCCGGTTGAGTGTCGAGATAGCCACTTGGCCTCGTAAGAAATATATAAGGGTCAAGTCAGGAACGTTCATAACATGACCCGGTTAATCCTGACACCACGTGCCAGACAAGAATGGCTGAACGTCTGGTATGACATGCTAAAAAAAAAATAAGAAATACCCGGCGGTGTTGGGGCAAAATTCTAAGTACATAATGAGCAGCTTGCTTGAAGTCTCTGCGGCGGACTAGAAGAAGAATAAAGTCTACTCCTGCAAGGCAGGGAGTGTGACATCGCAGTGGCAGAAACCTCAACCTCAATGTTAGTATCAGAACTAATTTATATCGAAAGCTGCACTGATGTCAGAGCATAAATCTGGAGTAGGAAGCTTTGTCAGATAATGCAGGAGCATGGCAACTAACTCCTTTCTTCTGCTCTTACAACAGCAGTGAGAAAATGTATAACAGTCAATATGGGCAGTGAAACTCAGTATCAGGATCTGCCTCCATTGTATCCGCTCCACTGTCTAATTTCAGGAGCCTCTCCACCACCCCCTCCCACTAAACCCTCCCTACAGATCAGCTCCTGTACACATACAGAGACCGCTGGCCCATCGTGCCCCTGCACACAGAACAACAATTTAAACTTTACCCCACTCCTCCGCACTTTCCCCCTCCACCCTGCAGCTGCCCTTCTTCTGGTAAAAGCAATCTCTTGTGAATGTGATGGGGGAATCCACTCCACTGCCCTTCTTTAACCAGCTTCTCACAGATCTGAACAAGCCTTTGCAGTAACAAAAAAAAAAATTTCCTCCTGTCCATCTGTTCTTCTTTCTCATTGAAAGTAAAATTGTGTTTCCCAAACTTGCCAGTGGAAACAGTCCCACACCATGTACTCCTGCTCACAGGAGCTGGTATCAGTCATTCTCCAGTAAACAATTAGATATGGCAGGTCTGCACCTCAACCCCATGACCCACCTCTCCGCATTATCATAGCACAGTGGGACACACTGCTGGGAGGCCCAAGTTATACACCCAGCCCTCCCACTCACTGGTGTGAGCCATCAGATCATCAGATCAGCTGTAAATTAACAACATTCTTGAGAGGGCTGGAATTGGGGAACTTGCCTGGGATGAGGGAGAATGAAGTCAAAAACATGGGCAAAGCAATCATGTACTGACAGATATTAAATGTGTTACAGCTCCGACGCTCAGCCCCCCTGTTACAACTCCGAAGCGCAACTCCCCTGTTACAGCTCCGAAGCTCAGCTCCCTTGTTCCATCCCGGGAGGCAATCCACGGGCAAGCAAATGTTGTCCTGGGCTGTGTGATATCTGGATTCGCTCCTGACAACGTTAAAGTATCCTGGAAAAAAGCTGGATCTGCCCAAAAAGGCATCATTCTCCCTTCCACTCCGAGATCTGATGGTGGATTTGAAACAATCGCTTACCTGACAGTGCCTGTGCAGGAATGGACCAAGAAACAGAAATATATTTGTGAAGTGAATCACGCACCTTCCAGTTTCAGTGGTCAGGTCAACATGACGTATCAAGAGGGTGAGTGATGTCTGAAGAAAAATTAATTATCTTACAATACTAAACTACTTAACTGATACTCCCACCCAATTCCTGTCCCTACTGTCGATCTTGTTGAGTGATGTACAGATGAGTCTTGCACTTTGAATCAACTCATATCACCAGCAGCTTTAACCCCATCTACTGGGCAGGAAAGGTGTAAGATCAGGTCACCTGTCCATTCCGTCTCAATAATTTTAGTTGTCTATGTTTGTAGTTATAATGAAAATAATTTAGTGAGCAAAGCTCACGTCCCATGTTTTACCTTCTAGAGAAAATCTCCCTGTTCCCTTTTCACTGTCTTCTCAGTGTTAGTTCCTCAAAAAAATATCTCTGCAATTTTGCATTTGTTTCAGTCTCCAGAGTCTATTTCCAGTGTTTCCTGAGAGACTCTTCTGTCGATTGTCCACTCACTGAAATGTAGGTGGCGGGATTAATTTTGAATTGATGCCCAATCCTCAAGTGAATGTTGTGACCTTGTGTCCTCAGATCCTTGACCAGGTTCAGAGAGCACATTCATTTATCATGGCTGACAAAACCTCATCCTGATAGGATGTGACATACAAAGGATACAGAGTGGGAATATGTGGGGCTCCCTTTTTTCCAAGCATGGGAAAAAAGGTAAAAATATCTAACACTTAAATCTATGAATCTTCCATTTCCAGGTGGAAAATGTCCCAGCTGTTTTTCGGAGCCTGTGCCAAAGTTCTTTTACCAGAGTAATCTCAATGCAACATTCTCCGATGGTTCTACCCAACAGTATCATTGTTCAGCAGGAAAGTGTGAAATAAAGTGATTGGCTGTGTATACAATTCATCAATGAATTTTATTGCTATCCACTTACTGGATTCTAGACCTGCCTCTGGTATCCATTGGGATTGAAGTTTAACAGAGAGAGAATAAAACACGATTGAAACTGACTACCTCTCCAATCACATTTCTATTATCCTCGTGGCCACCTATTTCAATTTGACTTTCCATTCCCATTCTGTCATGTCTGTCCATGGGCTCCTCTACTGCCATGGTGAGGCCAAAGTCAGGTTGGAGTAGCAACACCTCATATTCCATCCAGGTACCTGCCAAACTGATTCCATGAATACTTATTTTTTAACTTCCAGTAATGATCCCCCACTCCTTTATTCTCCCTTTTATTCTATTCCTCATACTAGATACACCCTCATCCCTTCGTTTCTCCTCACCTTCCCATCATTTCCATTTGGTTCCCCTTCTCCTGCACTTCCCTCCATGGTCCACTGTCCTCTCAGATTCCTTCTGTTTCAGCCATTTATCTCTTCCACTTATGCCCTACCAGCTTCTTACTTCATACTGCCTCCCCCATCCACACACTTTCCCCCTCACCTGGTCTCACCTCTCATCTGACAGAATGTATTCCTCTCTACTCCTCCCACCTTCTTATTCTGGCTTCTGCCCACTTCCTTTCCTGTACCAGTGAAATCTCTCAGCCCAAAATATCGACTGTTTATTTCCATCCATAGATGCTGCCTGACTTGCCGAGTTCCTCCAGCACTTTGTGTGTGTTGTTCAAGATTTCCAGCATCTGTAGAATCTCCTGTGTTTCTGGTTGTCCATACACTCATTCATTTGTGTACATTGTTGCTTCAGTGTGACTCAGATCCCAATTCCAGTTTCTTTGGCCAGATTCCCTGTTGTCTAACTCCAGTCAGCAAGAACTGGAACCTGTTTTTCACCCAATGGCTGTGAGGCATGAGGTGATGAAGGTGAACGGGGCTGAAATTCTAAATTGACTCTGTCAAAGGACGGATGACCCTTTGATAATGTTGGGCACAAGACAAATCGGTGAGACAAGACACAGGGGTCTAACCAGTCTCCTGTCCAATCTGTTATGCTTTGTGTTTAAATCCTGGATCAGACAAATTGCTAAAGTTACATTGGTCCACGTGCCGGACACTGAATTCAGTCCAAGAGGGCAACTCAGTGATCCCAAGGAATATCAGAAAGGAGAATGTTTTGTTAGAATTACTCAAGCATTGACAGAATTCTATACTTCTTGTGGAATAACACCAGCATTCAGCAATAAAGGGAACATTTCCAAGTGACTGCTGAACATCAAGACAGTGCTGATATGGGACATAACTGAGAAACCTGCAAAAAACATGTTTAACAACATCACAGTGCTGATTAAACTGCGATTCACAATTCAGTGACTCTTCAGTGTACACCTAGGTTTGCATATTTATGATATTACACGACAACAATGATCATCTGGACCACACCAACGGACTTTCTGTTTTAAAAGAAAATTGCTCATAATCTTACTGAAATGAGAAAGGTTAAGAAATACACATCATACCTTGTCGGATGATCCGACCCAGTCAGACTGGAACCGTGTGTGTTGCGTCTGCTCTTTCTTCAGACAAAGACAGTGACTCATAGTCTCATTGAAGGTCTCAGCCATGACACAAAC
>NW_027277870.1:0-23606 GCF_030028105.1 Mobula birostris
CCTGAATCTCATGCCCTGAATCTCATGCCCTGAAACTCATGCCTGAATCTCTCATGCCCTGAAACTCATGCCCTGAATCTCATGCCCTGAAAGTCCTGCACTGAAACACCCTGCCCTGAATCTCCTGCCCTGAAAATCATGCCTGAATTTCATTGCCCTGAATCTCATGCTCTGAAACTCATGCACTGAATCCTCATGCCCTCAAGTTTCCTGGACTGAAACTCATGCCCTGAATCTCATGACCTGAAAGTCATGCCCTGAACCTCATGCCCTGAAACTCAAGCCCTGAATCTCATGCCCTGAAACTCATGCCCTAAATCACATACCCAGAAACTCCTGCCCTGAAACTCATGCACTGAAACTCATGCCCTGAATCACATGCCCTACAACTCCTGCCCTGAAACTCATGCCCTGAAACTCATGCACTGAATCTCCTGTACTAAATCTCATGCCCTGAATCTCATGCCCTGAATCTCATGCCCTGAAACTCATGCTCTGAAACTCGTGCACCTGAATCTCAATGACCTCAAGTTCCTGCACTGAAACTCATGCCCTGAATCTCATGTCCTGAAACTCCTGCCCTGAATCACCTACCCTGCAACTCATACCCTGAAACTCATGCACCTGAAACTCATGCCCTGAATCTCCTGTCCTGAAACTCATGCCCTGAATCCATGCCCTGAAATCTCATGCCCTGAAACTCCTGCACTGAAACACCTGCCCTGAATCTGCTGCCCTGAAAATAATGCCCTGAATCTCATTGCCCCGAATCTCATGCTCTGAAACTCGTGCACATGAATCTCATGCCATCAAGTTCCTGCACTGAAACTCATGCCCTGAATCTCATGTCCTGAAACTCCTGCCCTGAATCACCTACCCTGAAACTCATGCTCTGAATCTCATGCCCTGAAACTCCTGCACTGAAACTCATGCATGAATCTCATATCCTGAAACTCATTGCCCTGAATCTCATGCGCTGAAACTCATGCACTAAATCACATACCCTTGAAACTCCTGCCCTGAAACTCATGCACTGAAACTCATGCCCTGAATCATGTGCCCTAAAACTCCTGCCCTGAATCATCTGCCCAGAAACTCATGCGCTGAATTACATGCCTGAAATACCTGCCCTGAATCTCATGCCCTGAAACTCATGCCCTGAATCTCATGCCTGAAACTCCTTCCCTCAAACTCATGCACTGAAACTCATGCCCTGAATCTCATGCCTTGAAACTCCTGCCCTCAAACTCATGCAATGAAACTCATGCCCTGAATCTCATGCACTGAAACTCCTGCACTGAAACTCATGCCATGAATCTCATATCCTGAAACTCACGCCCTGAATCACATGCTCTGAAACTCATGCACTGAATCTCATGCCCTCAAGTTCCTGGACTGAATCTCATGCCCTGATTCTCATGCCCTGAAACTCCTGCACTGAAACACATGCCCTGAAACTCAAGCTCTGAATCTCATTCCCTGAAACTCATGCCCTAAAACTCCTGCCCTGAAACTCATGCCCTGAAACTCATGCCCTGAATCTCCTCTCCTAAAACTCATGCCCTGAATCTCATGCCCTGAATCTCACGCTCTGAAAGTCGTGCACTGAATCTCATGACCTCAAGTTCCTGCACTGAAACTCATGCCCTGAATCTCATGTCCTGAAACTCCTGCCCTGAATCACCTACCCTGAAACTCATGCCCTGAATCACATGCCCTGAAACTGCTGCCCTGAAACTCATGCCCTGAAACTCATGCCCTGAATCTCCTGTCCTGAAACTCATGCCCTGAATCTCATGCCCTGAAACACCTGCCCTGAATCTCCTGCCCTGAAAATCATGCCCTGAATCTCATGCCCTGAATCTCATGGTCTGAAACTCGTGCACTGAATCTCATGCCCTCAAGTTCCTGCACTGAACTCATGCCCTGAATCTCATGCGGTGAAACTCATGCCCTGAACCTCATGCCCTGAAACTCATGCCCTAAATCACATACCCTGAAACTCCTGCCCTGAATCTCATGCCTTGAAACTGCTGTCCTGAATTACATGCCCTGAAATACCTGCCCTGAATCTCATGCCCTGAAACTCATGCCCTGAATCTCATGCCCTGAATCTCATGCCTTGAAACTCCTGCCCTCAAACTCATGCACTGAAACTCATGCCCTGAATCTCATGCCTTGAAACTGCTGTCCTGAATCTCATGCCCTGAAACTCATGCCCTGAATCTCATGCCCTGAAACTCCTGCACTGAAACTCATGCCATGAATCTCATATCCTGAAACTCACGCCCTGAATTACATGCCCTGAAACTTCTGCCCTGAAACTCATGCCCTGAAACTCATGCCCTGAAACTCATGCCCTGAATCTCATGCCCTCAAGTTCCTGCACTGAAACTCATGCCCTGAAACTCATGTCCTGAATCTCATTCCCTGAAACTCATGTCCAGAAACTTATGCCCTGAAACTCATGCCCTTAAACTCATGCCCTGAATCTCATGCCCTGAAAGTCCTGCACTGAAACACCTGCCCTGAATCTCCTGCCCTGAAAATCATGCCCTGAATTTCATGCCCTGAATCTCATGCTCTGAAACTCATGCACTGAATCTCATGCCCTCAAGTTCCTGGACTGAAACTCATGCCCTGAATCTCATGACCTGAAACTCATGCCCTGAACCTCATGCCCTGAAACTCAAGCCCTGAATCTCATGCCCTGAAACTCATGCCCTAAATCACATACCCAAAAACTCCTGCCCTGAAACTCATGCACTGAAACTCATGCCTGAATCACATGCCCTACAACTCCTGCCCTGAAACTCATGCCCTGAAACTCAATGCACTGAATCTCCTGTACTAATCTCATGCCCTGAATCTCATGCCCTGAATCTCATGCCCTGAAACTCTTGCAGTGAAACAATTGCCCTGAATCTCCCTCCCTGAAACTCATGCCCTGAATCTCATGCCCTGAATCTCATGCTCTGAAACTCGTGCACTGAATCTCATGACCTCAAGTTCCTGCACTGAAACTCATGCCCTGAATCTCATGTCCTGAAACTCCTGCCCTGAATCACCTACCCTGAAACTCATGCTCTGAATCTCATGCCCTGAAACTCCTGCACTGAAACTCATGCCATGAATCTCATATCCTGAAACTCACGCCCTGAATCACATGCCCTGAAACTCCTGCCCTGAAACTCATGCCCTGAAACTCATGTCCTGAAACTCATGCCTTGAATCTCCTGTCCTGAAACTCATGCCTGAATCTCATGCCCTGAATCGCATGCCCTGAAACTCCTGCACTGAAACACCTGCCCTGAATCTCCTGCCCTGAAAATCATGCCCTGAATCTCATGCCCTGAATCTCATGCTCTGAAACTCGTGCCCTAAATCACATACCCTGAAACTCCTGACCTGAAACTCATGCACTGAAACTAATGCCCTGAATCACATGCCCTAAAACTTCTGCCCTGAATCATCTGCCCAGAAACTCATGCCCTGAATTACATGCCCTGAAATACCAGCACTGAATCTCATGCCCTGAAACTCATGCCCTGAATCTCATGCCCTGAAACTCCTGCCCTCAAACTCATGCACTGAAACTCATGCCCTGAATCTCATGCCTTGAAACTCCTGCCCTCAAACTCATGCACTGAAACTCATGCCTTTGAATCTCATGCCCTGAAACTCCTTCACTGAAACTCATGCCATGAATCTCATATCCTGAATCTCATGCCCTGAATCTCATGCCCTGAAACTCCTGCACTGAAACACCTACCCTGAATCTCCTGCCCTGAAAATCATGCCCTGATTCTCATGCCCTGAATCTCATGCTCTGAAACTCATGCACTGAATCTCATGCCCTCAAGTTCCTGGACTGAAACTCATGCCCTGAATCTCATGACCTGAAACTCATGCCCTGAACCTCATGCCCTGAAACTCAAGCCCTGAATCTCATGCCCTGAAACTCAAGCCCTGAATCTCATGCCCTGAAACTCATGCCCTAAATCACATACCCTGAAACTCCTGCCCTGAAACTCATGCACTGAAACTCATGCCCTGAATCACATGCCCTAAAACTCCTGCCCTGAAACTCATGCCCTGAAACTCATGCCCTGAATCTCCTGTCCTAAAACTCATGCCCTGAATCTCATGCCCTGAATCTCATGCCCTGAAACTCCTGCACTGAAACACCTGCCCTGAATCTCCTGCCCTGAAAATCATGCCCTGAATCTCATGCCCTGAATCTCACGCTCTTAAACTCGTGCACTGAATCTCATGCCCTCAAGTTCCTGCACTGAAACTCATGCCCTGAAACTCATGTCCTGAATCTCATTCCCTGAAACTCATGTCCAGAAACTTATGCCCTGAAACTCATGCCCTTAAACTCATGCCCTGAATCTCATGCCCTGAAAGTCCTGCACTGAAACACCTGCCCTGAATCTCCTGCCCTGAAAATCATGCCCTGAATTTCATGCCCTGAATCTCATGCTCTGAAACTCATGCACTGAATCTCATGCCCTCAAGTTCCTGGACTGAAACTCATGCCCTGAATCTCATGACCTGAAACTCATGCCCTGAACCTCATGCCCTGAAACTCAAGCCCTGAATCTCATGCCCTGAAACTCATGCCCTAAATCACATACCCAAAAACTCCTGCCCTGAAACTCATGCACTGAAACTCATGCCCTGAATCACATGCCCTACAACTCCTGCCCTGAAACTCATGCCCTGAAACTCATGCACTGAATCTCCTGTACTAAATCTCATGCCCTGAATCTCATGCCCTGAATCTCATGCCCTGAAACTCTTGCAGTGAAACAATTGCCCTGAATCTCCCTCCCTGAAACTCATGCCCTGAATCTCATGCCCTGAATCTCATGCTCTGAAACTCGTGCACTGAATCTCATGACCTCAAGTTCCTGCACTGAAACTCATGCCCTGAATCTCATGTCCTGAAACTCCTGCCCTGAATCACCTACCCTGAAACTCATGCTCTGAATCTCATGCCCTGAAACTCCTGCACTGAAACTCATGCCATGAATCTCATATCCTGAAACTCACGCCCTGAATCACATGCCCTGAAACTCCTGCCCTGAAACTCATGCCCTGAAACTCATGTCCTGAAACTCATGCCTTGAATCTCCTGTCCTGAAACTCATGCCCTGAATCTCATGCCCTGAATCGCATGCCCTGAAACTCCTGCACTGAAACTCATGCACTGAAACTCATGCCCTAAAACTCCTGCCCCGAAACTCCTGCCCTGAAACTCATGCCCTGAAACTCATGCCCTGAATCTCCTGTCCTAAAACTCATGCCCTGAATCTCATGCCCTGAAACTCCTGCACTGAAACTCATGCCATGAATCTCATATCCTGAAACTCACGCCCTGAATCACATGCCCTGAAACTCCTGCCCTGAAACTCATGCCCTGAAACTCATGCCCTGAATCTCCTGTCCTGAAACTCGTGCACTGAAACTCATGGCCTGAATCTCATGTCCTGAAACTAATGCCCTGAATCACCTACCCTGAAACTCATGCCCTGAATCTCATGCCCTGAAACTCCTGCAGTGAAACTCATGCCATGAATCTCATATCCTGAATCTCACGCCCTGAATCACATGCCCTGAAACTCCTGCCCTGAATCTCATGCCCTGAAACTCATGCCCTGAAACTCATGCCCTGAATCTCATGCTCTGAAACTCATGCCCTGAATCTCATGCCCTCAAGTTCCTGGACTGAAACTCATGCCCTGAATCTCATGCCCTGAAACTCCTGCACTGAAACACCTGCTCTGAATCTCCTGCCCTGAAAATCATGCACTGAATCTCATGCCCTGAATCTCATGCCCTGAAACTCCTGCAGTGAAACTCATGCCATGAATCTCATATCCTGAATCTCACGCCCTGAATCACATGCCCTGAAACTCCTGCCCTGAAACTCATGCCCTGAATCTCATGCCCTGAAACTCATTCCCTGAATCTCCTGTCCTGAAACTCATGCCCTGAATCTCAAGCCCTGAATCTCATGCCCTGAAACTCATGCCTGAATCTCATGCCCTGAAACTCATGCCCTGAATCTCATGCCCTGAAAGTCCTGCACTGAAACACCTGCCCTGAATCTCCTGCCCTGAAAATCATGCACTGAAACTCATGCCCTGAATCACATGCCCTAAAACTCCTGCCCTGAATCATCTGCCCAGAAACTCATGCGCTGAATTACATGCCCTGAAATACCTGCCCTGAATCTCATGCCCTGAAACTCATGCCCTGAATCTCATGCCCTGAAACTCCTTCCCTCAAACTCATGCACTGAAACTCATGCCCTGAATCTCATGACCTGAAACTCATGCCCTGAACCTCATGCCCTGAAACTCAAGCCCTGAATCTCATGCCCTGAAACTCATGCCCTAAATCACATCCCCAGAAACTCCTGCCCTGAAACTCATGCACTGAAACTCATGCCCTGAATCACATGCCCTACAACTCCTGCCCTGAAACTCTTGCCCTGAAACTCATGCACTGAATCTCCTGTACTAAATCTCATGCCCTGAATCTCATGCCCTGAATCTCATGCCCTGAAACTCAAGCCCTGAATCTCATGCCCTGAAACTCATGCCCTAAATCACATACCCTGAAACTCCTGCCCTGAAACTCATGCACTGAAACTCATGCCCTGAATCACATGCCCTAAAACTCCTGCCCTGAATCATCTGCCCAGAATCTCATGCCCTGAATTACATGCCCTGAAATACCTGCCCTGATCTCATGCCCTGAAACTCCTGCACTGAAACACCTGCTCTGAATCTCCTGCCCTGAAAATCATGCACTGAATCTCATGCCCTGAATCTCATGCTCTGAAACTCATGCACTGAATCTCATGCCCTCAAGTTCCTGGACTGAAACTCATGCCCTGAATCTCATGACCTGAAACTCATGCCCTGAACCTCATGCCCTGAAACTCAAGCCCTGAATCTCATGCCCTGAAACTCATGCCCTAAATCACATACCCTGAAACTCCTGCCCTGAAACTTATGCACTGAAACTCATGCCCTAAAACTCCTGCCCTGAAACTCATGCCCTGAAACTCATGCCCTGAAACTCATGCCCTGAATCTCCTGTCCTAAAACTCATGCCCTGAATCTCATGCCCTGAAACTCCTGCACTGAAACTCATGCCATGAATCTCATATCCTGAAACTCACGCCCTGAATCACATGCCCTGAAACTCCTGCCCTGAAACTCATGCCCTGAAACTCATGCCCTGAATCTCCTGTCCTGAAACTCGTGCACTGAAACTCATGGCCTGAATCTCATGTCCTGAAACTAATGCCCTGAATCACCTACCCTGAAGCTCATGCCCTGAATCTCATGCCCTGAAACTCCTGCAGTGAAACTCATGCCATGAATCTCATATCCTGAATCTCACGCCCTGAATCACATGCCCTGAAACTCCTGCCCTGAAACTCATGCCCTGAATCTCATGCCCTGAAACTCATTCCCTGAATCTCCTGTCCTGAAACTCATGCCCTGAATCTCATGCCCTGAATCTCATGCCCTGAAACTCATGCCTGAATCTCATGCCCTGAAACTCATGCCCTGAATCTCATGCCCTGAAAGTCCTGCACTGAAACACCTGCCCTGAATCTCCTGCCCTGAAAATCATGCCCTGAATTTCATGCCCTGAATCTCATGCTCTGAAACTCATGCACTGAATCTCATGCCCTCAAGTTCCTGGACTGAAACTCATGCCCTGAATCTCATGACCTGAAAGTCATGCCCTGAACCTCATGCCCTGAAACTCAAGCCCTGAATCTCATGCCCTGAAACTCATGCCCTAAATCACATACCCAGAAACTCCTGCCCTGAAACTCATGCACTGAAACTCATGCCCTGAATCACATGCCCTACAACTCCTGCCCTGAAACTCATGCCCTGAAACTCATGCACTGAATCTCCTGTACTAAATCTCATGCCCTGAATCTCATGCCCTGAATCTCATGCCCTGAAACTCATGCTCTGAAACTCGTGCACTGAATCTCATGACCTCAAGTTCCTGCACTGAAACTCATGCCCTGAATCTCATGTCCTGAAACTCCTGCCCTGAATCACCTACCCTGCAACTCATACCCTGAAACTCATGCCCTGAAACTCATGCCCTGAATCTCCTGTCCTGAAACTCATGCCCTGAATCTCATGCCCTGAATCTCATGCCCTGAAACTCCTGCACTGAAACACCTGCCCTGAATCTGCTGCCCTGAAAATAATGCCCTGAATCTCATGCCCCGAATCTCATGCTCTGAAACTCGTGCACATGAATCTCATGCCATCAAGTTCCTGCACTGAAACTCATGCCCTGAATCTCATGTCCTGAAACTCCTGCCCTGAATCACCTACCCTGAAACTCATGCTCTGAATCTCATGCCCTGAAACTCCTGCACTGAAACTCATGCCATGAATCTCATATCCTGAAACTCATGCCCTGAATCTCATGCGCTGAAACTCATGCACTAAATCACATACCCTGAAACTCCTGCCCTGAAACTCATGCACTGAAACTCATGCCCTGAATCATGTGCCCTAAAACTCCTGCCCTGAATCATCTGCCCAGAAACTCATGCGCTGAATTACATGCCCTGAAATACCTGCCCTGAATCTCATGCCCTGAAACTCATGCCCTGAATCTCATGCCCTGAAACTCCTTCCCTCAAACTCATGCACTGAAACTCATGCCCTGAATCTCATGCCTTGAAACTCCTGCCCTCAAACTCATGCAATGAAACTCATGCCCTGAATCTCATGCACTGAAACTCCTGCACTGAAACTCATGCCATGAATCTCATATCCTGAAACTCACGCCCTGAATCACATGCTCTGAAACTCATGCACTGAATCTCATGCCCTCAAGTTCCTGGACTGAATCTCATGCCCTGAATCTCATGCCCTGAAACTCCTGCACTGAAACACATGCCCTGAAACTCAAGCTCTGAATCTCATTCCCTGAAACTCATGCCCTAAAACTCCTGCCCTGAAACTCATGCCCTGAAACTCATGCCCTGAATCTCCTCTCCTAAAACTCATGCCCTGAATCTCATGCCCTGAATCTCACGCTCTGAAAGTCGTGCACTGAATCTCATGACCTCAAGTTCCTGCACTGAAACTCATGCCCTGAATCTCATGTCCTGAAACTCCTGCCCTGAATCACCTACCCTGAAACTCATGCCCTGAATCACATGCCCTGAAACTGCTGCCCTGAAACTCATGCCCTGAAACTCATGCCCTGAATCTCCTGTCCTGAAACTCATGCCCTGAATCTCATGCCCTGAAACACCTGCCCTGAATCTCCTGCCCTGAAAATCATGCCCTGAATCTCATGCCCTGAATCTCATGGTCTGAAACTCGTGCACTGAATCTCATGCCCTCAAGTTCCTGCACTGAAACTCATGCCCTGAATCTCATGCGGTGAAACTCATGCCCTGAACCTCATGCCCTGAAACTCATGCCCTAAATCACATACCCTGAAACTCCTGCCCTGAATCTCATGCCTTGAAACTGCTGTCCTGAATTACATGCCCTGAAATACCTGCCCTGAATCTCATGCCCTGAAACTCATGCCCTGAATCTCATGCCCTGAATCTCATGCCTTGAAACTCCTGCCCTCAAACTCATGCACTGAAACTCATGCCCTGAATCTCATGCCTTGAAACTGCTGTCCTGAATCTCATGCCCTGAAACTCATGCCCTGAATCTCATGCCCTGAAACTCCTGCACTGAAACTCATGCCATGAATCTCATATCCTGAAACTCACGCCCTGAATTACATGCCCTGAAACTTCTGCCCTGAAACTCATGCCCTGAAACTCATGCCCTGAAACTCATGCCCTGAATCTCATGCCCTCAAGTTCCTGCACTGAAACTCATGCCCTGAAACTCATGTCCTGAATCTCATTCCCTGAAACTCATGTCCAGAAACTTATGCCCTGAAACTCATGCCCTTAAACTCATGCCCTGAATCTCATGCCCTGAAAGTCCTGCACTGAAACACCTGCCCTGAATCTCCTGCCCTGAAAATCATGCCCTGAATTTCATGCCCTGAATCTCATGCTCTGAAACTCATGCACTGAATCTCATGCCCTCAAGTTCCTGGACTGAAACTCATGCCCTGAATCTCATGACCTGAAACTCATGCCCTGAACCTCATGCCCTGAAACTCAAGCCCTGAATCTCATGCCCTGAAACTCATGCCCTAAATCACATACCCAAAAACTCCTGCCCTGAAACTCATGCACTGAAACTCATGCCCTGAATCACATGCCCTACAACTCCTGCCCTGAAACTCATGCCCTGAAACTCATGCACTGAATCTCCTGTACTAAATCTCATGCCCTGAATCTCATGCCCTGAATCTCATGCCCTGAAACTCTTGCAGTGAAACAATTGCCCTGAATCTCCCTCCCTGAAACTCATGCCCTGAATCTCATGCCCTGAATCTCATGCTCTGAAACTCGTGCACTGAATCTCATGACCTCAAGTTCCTGCACTGAAACTCATGCCCTGAATCTCATGTCCTGAAACTCCTGCCCTGAATCACCTACCCTGAAACTCATGCTCTGAATCTCATGCCCTGAAACTCCTGCACTGAAACTCATGCCATGAATCTCATATCCTGAAACTCACGCCCTGAATCACATGCCCTGAAACTCCTGCCCTGAAACTCATGCCCTGAAACTCATGTCCTGAAACTCATGCCTTGAATCTCCTGTCCTGAAACTCATGCCCTGAATCTCATGCCCTGAATCGCATGCCCTGAAACTCCTGCACTGAAACACCTGCCCTGAATCTCCTGCCCTGAAAATCATGCCCTGAATCTCATGCCCTGAATCTCATGCTCTGAAACTCGTGCCCTAAATCACATACCCTGAAACTCCTGACCTGAAACTCATGCACTGAAACTAATGCCCTGAATCACATGCCCTAAAACTTCTGCCCTGAATCATCTGCCCAGAAACTCATGCCCTGAATTACATGCCCTGAAATACCAGCACTGAATCTCATGCCCTGAAACTCATGCCCTGAATCTCATGCCCTGAAACTCCTGCCCTCAAACTCATGCACTGAAACTCATGCCCTGAATCTCATGCCTTGAAACTCCTGCCCTCAAACTCATGCACTGAAACTCATGCCTTGAATCTCATGCCCTGAAACTCCTTCACTGAAACTCATGCCATGAATCTCATATCCTGAATCTCATGCCCTGAATCTCATGCCCTGAAACTCCTGCACTGAAACACCTACCCTGAATCTCCTGCCCTGAAAATCATGCCCTGATTCTCATGCCCTGAATCTCATGCTCTGAAACTCATGCACTGAATCTCATGCCCTCAAGTTCCTGGACTGAAACTCATGCCCTGAATCTCATGACCTGAAACTCATGCCCTGAACCTCATGCCCTGAAACTCAAGCCCTGAATCTCATGCCCTGAAACTCAAGCCCTGAATCTCATGCCCTGAAACTCATGCCCTAAATCACATACCCTGAAACTCCTGCCCTGAAACTCATGCACTGAAACTCATGCCCTGAATCACATGCCCTAAAACTCCTGCCCTGAAACTCATGCCCTGAAACTCATGCCCTGAATCTCCTGTCCTAAAACTCATGCCCTGAATCTCATGCCCTGAATCTCATGCCCTGAAACTCCTGCACTGAAACACCTGCCCTGAATCTCCTGCCCTGAAAATCATGCCCTGAATCTCATGCCCTGAATCTCACGCTCTTAAACTCGTGCACTGAATCTCATGCCCTCAAGTTCCTGCACTGAAACTCATGCCCTGAAACTCATGTCCTGAATCTCATTCCCTGAAACTCATGTCCAGAAACTTATGCCCTGAAACTCATGCCCTTAAACTCATGCCCTGAATCTCATGCCCTGAAAGTCCTGCACTGAAACACCTGCCCTGAATCTCCTGCCCTGAAAATCATGCCCTGAATTTCATGCCCTGAATCTCATGCTCTGAAACTCATGCACTGAATCTCATGCCCTCAAGTTCCTGGACTGAAACTCATGCCCTGAATCTCATGACCTGAAACTCATGCCCTGAACCTCATGCCCTGAAACTCAAGCCCTGAATCTCATGCCCTGAAACTCATGCCCTAAATCACATACCCAAAAACTCCTGCCCTGAAACTCATGCACTGAAACTCATGCCCTGAATCACATGCCCTACAACTCCTGCCCTGAAACTCATGCCCTGAAACTCATGCACTGAATCTCCTGTACTAAATCTCATGCCCTGAATCTCATGCCCTGAATCTCATGCCCTGAAACTCTTGCAGTGAAACAATTGCCCTGAATCTCCCTCCCTGAAACTCATGCCCTGAATCTCATGCCCTGAATCTCATGCTCTGAAACTCGTGCACTGAATCTCATGACCTCAAGTTCCTGCACTGAAACTCATGCCCTGAATCTCATGTCCTGAAACTCCTGCCCTGAATCACCTACCCTGAAACTCATGCTCTGAATCTCATGCCCTGAAACTCCTGCACTGAAACTCATGCCATGAATCTCATATCCTGAAACTCACGCCCTGAATCACATGCCCTGAAACTCCTGCCCTGAAACTCATGCCCTGAAACTCATGTCCTGAAACTCATGCCTTGAATCTCCTGTCCTGAAACTCATGCCCTGAATCTCATGCCCTGAATCGCATGCCCTGAAACTCCTGCACTGAAACACCTGCCCTGAATCTCCTGCCCTGAAAATCATGCCCTGAATCTCATGCCCTGAATCTCATGCTCTGAAACTCGTGCCCTAAATCACATACCCTGAAACTCCTGACCTGAAACTCATGCACTGAAACTAATGCCCTGAATCACATGCCCTAAAACTTCTGCCCTGAATCATCTGCCCAGAAACTCATGCCCTGAATTACATGCCCTGAAATACCAGCACTGAATCTCATGCCCTGAAACTCATGCCCTGAATCTCATGCCCTGAAACTCCTGCCCTCAAACTCATGCACTGAAACTCATGCCCTGAATCTCATGCCTTGAAACTCCTGCCCTCAAACTCATGCACTGAAACTCATGCCTTGAATCTCATGCCCTGAAACTCCTTCACTGAAACTCATGCCATGAATCTCATATCCTGAATCTCATGCCCTGAATCTCATGCCCTGAAACTCCTGCACTGAAACACCTACCCTGAATCTCCTGCCCTGAAAATCATGCCCTGATTCTCATGCCCTGAATCTCATGCTCTGAAACTCATGCACTGAATCTCATGCCCTCAAGTTCCTGGACTGAAACTCATGCCCTGAATCTCATGACCTGAAACTCATGCCCTGAACCTCATGCCCTGAAACTCAAGCCCTGAATCTCATGCCCTGAAACTCAAGCCCTGAATCTCATGCCCTGAAACTCATGCCCTAAATCACATACCCTGAAACTCCTGCCCTGAAACTCATGCACTGAAACTCATGCCCTGAATCACATGCCCTAAAACTCCTGCCCTGAAACTCATGCCCTGAAACTCATGCCCTGAATCTCCTGTCCTAAAACTCATGCCCTGAATCTCATGCCCTGAATCTCATGCCCTGAAACTCCTGCACTGAAACACCTGCCCTGAATCTCCTGCCCTGAAAATCATGCCCTGAATCTCATGCCCTGAATCTCACGCTCTTAAACTCGTGCACTGAATCTCATGACCTCAATTTCCTGCACTGAAACTCATGCCCTGAATCTCATGTCCTGAAACTCCTGCCCTGAATCACCTACCCTGAAACTCATTTCCTGAATCTCAGGCCCTGAAACTCCGGCACTGAAACTCATGCCATGAATCTCATATCCTGAAACTCACGCCCTGAATCACATGCCCTGAAACTCCTGCCCTGAAACTCATGCCCTGAAACTCATGCCCTGAATCTCCTGTCCTGAAACTCATGCCCTGAATCTCATGCCCTGAAACACCTGCCCTGAATCTCCTGCCCTGAAAATCATGCCCTGAATCTCATGCCCTGAATCTCATGCTCTGAAACTCATGCCCTGAATCACATGCCCTAAAACTCCTGCCCTGAATCATCTGCCCAGAATCTCATGCCCTGAAACTCCTTCCCTCAAACTCATGCACTGAAACTCATGCCCTGAATCTCATGCCTTGAAACTCCTGCCCTCAAACTCATGCAATGAAACTCATGCCCTGAATCTCATGCCCTGAAACTCATGCCCTAAATCACAAACCCTGAAACTCCTGCACTGAAACTCATGCCATGAATCTCATATCCTGAAACTCACGCCATGAATCACATGCCCTGAAACTCCTGCCCTGAAACTCATGCCTTGAAACTCATGCCCTGAAACTCATGCCCTGAATCTCCTGTCCTGACACTCATGCCCTGAATCTCCTGTCCTGAAACTCATGCCCTGAATCTCATGCCCTGAAACACCTGCCCTGAATCTCCTGCCCTGAAAATCATGCCCTGAATCTCATGCCCTGAATCTCATGCTCTGAAACTCGTGCACTGAATCTCATGCCCTCAAGTTCCTGCACTGAAACTCATGCCCTGAATCTCATGCCCAGAAACTCATGCCCTGAACCTCATGCCCTGAAACTCAAGCCCTGAATCTCATGCCTTGAAACTCCTGCCCTCAAACTCATGCACTGAAACTCATGCCCTGAATCTCATGCCTTGAAACTCCTGTCCTGAATCTCATGCCCTGAAACTCATGCCCTGAATCTCATGCCCTGAAACTCCTGCACTGAAACTCATACCATGAATCTCATGTCCTGAAACTCACGCCCTGAATTACATGCCCTGAAACTCCTGCCCTGAAACTCATGCCCTGAATCTCCTGTCCTGAAACTCATGCCCTGAATCTCATGCCCTCAAGTTCCTGCACTGAAACTCATGCCCTGAAACTCATGTCCTGAATCTCATTCCCTGAAACTCATGTCCTGAAACTTATGCCCTGAAACTCATGCCCTGAATCTCATGCTCTCAAGTTCCTGCACTGAAACTCATGCCCTGAAACTCATGTCCTGAATCTCATTCCCTGAAACTCACGTCCTGAAACTTATGCCCTGAAACTCATGCCCTTAAACTCATGCCCTGAATCTCATGCCCTGAATCTCATGCCCTGAAAATCATGCCCTGAATCTCATGCCCTGAATCTCATGCCCTGAAACACTTGCAGTGAAACACCTGCCATGAATCTCCTGCCCTGAAACTCATGCCCTGAATCTCATGCCCTGAATCTCATGCTCTGAAACTCGTGCACTGAATCTCATGACCTCAAGTTCCTGCACTGAAATTCATGCCCTGAATCTCATGCCCTGAAACTCTTGCAGTGAAACACCTGCCATGAATCTCCTGCCCTGAAACTCATGCCCTGAATCTCATGCCCTGAATCTCATGCTCTGAAACTCGTGCACTGAATCTCATGACCTCAAGTTCCTGCACTGAAATTCATGCCCTGAATCTCATGTCCTAAAACTCATGCCCTGAATCACCTGCCCTGAAACTCATACCCTGAAACTCATGCCCTGAAACTCATGCCCTGAATCTCCTGTCCTGAAACTCATGCCCTGAATCTCATGCCCTGAATCTCATGCCCTGAAACTCCTTCACTGAAACACCTGCCCTGAATCTGCTGCCCTGAAAATCATGCCCTGAATCTCATGCCCTGAATCTCATGCTCTGAAACTCGTGCACATGAATCTCATGCCCTCAAGTTCCTGCACTGAAACTCATGCCCTGAATCTCATGTCCTGAAACTCCTGCCCTGAATCACCTACCCTGAAACTCATGCTCTGAAACTCATGCCCTGTAACTCCTGCACTGAAACTCATGCCATGAATCTCATATCCTGAAACTCACGCCCTGAATCACATGCCCTGAAACTTCTGCCCTGAAACTCATGCCCTGAAACTCATGCCCTGAAACTCATGCCCTGAATCTCATGCCCTGAAACTCATGCCCTAAATCACATACCCTGAAATTCCTGCCCTGAAACTCATGCACTGAAACTCATGCCCTGAATCACATGCCCTAAAACTCCTGCCCTGAATCATCTGCCCAGAAACTCATGCCCTGAATTACATGCCCTGAAATACCTGCCCTGAATCTCATGCCCTGAAACTCATGCCCTGAATCTCATGCCCTGAAACTCCATCCCTCAAACTCATGCACTGAAACTCATGCCCTGAATCTCATGCTCTGAAACTCATGCACTGAATCTCATGCCCTCAAGTTCCTGGACTGAAACTCATGCCCTGAATCTCATGACCTGAAACTCATGCCCTGAACCTCATGCACTGAAACACATGGCCTGAATCTCATGCCTTGAAACTCCTGTCCTGAATCTCATGCCCTGAAACTCATGCCCTGAATCTCATGCCCTGAAACTCCTGCACTGAAACTCATACCATGAATCTCATATCCTGAAACTCACGCCCTGAATTACATGCCCTGAAACTCCTGCCCTGAAACTCATGCCCTGAAACTCATGCCCTGAATCTCCTGTCCTGAAACTCATGCCCTGAATCTCATGCCCTCAAGTTCCTGCACTGAAACTCATACCCTGAAACTCATGTCCTGAATCTCATTCCCTGAACTCATGTCCTGAAACTTATGCCCTGAAACTCATGCCCTGAATCTCATGCCCTCAAGTTCCTGCACTGAAACTCATGCCTGAAACTCATGTCCTGAATCTCATTCCCTGAAACTCATGTCCTGAAACTTATGCCCTGAAACTCATGCCCTTAAACTCATGCCCTGAATCTCATGCCCTGAATCTCATGCCCTGAAAATCATGCCCTGAATCTCATGCCCTGAATCTCATGCCCTGAAACTCTTGCAGTGAAACACCTGCCATGAATCTCCTGCCCTGAAACTCATGCCCTGAATCTCATGCCCTGAATCTCATGCTCTGAAACTCGTGCACTGAATCTCATGCCCTCAAGTTCCTGGACTGAAACTCATGCCCTGAATCTCATGCCCTGAAACTCCTGCACTGAAACACCTGCTCTGAATCTCCTGCCCTGAAAATCATGCACTGAATCTCATGCCCTGAATCTCATGCTCTGAAACTCATGCACTGAATCTCATGCCCTCAAGTTCCTGGACTGAAACTCATGCCCTGAATCTCATGACCTGAAACTCATGCCCTGAACCTCATGCCCTGAAACTCAAGCCCTGAATCTTATGCCCTGAAACTCATGCCCTAAATCACATACCCTGAACTCCTGCCCTGAAACTCATGCACTGAAACTCATGCCCTAAAACTCCTGCCCCGAAACTCCTGCCCTGAAACTCATGCCCTGAAACTCATGCCCTGAATCTCCTGTCCTAAAACTCATGCCCTGAATCTCATGCCCTTGAAACTCCTGCACTGAAACTCATGCCATGAATCTCATATCCTGAAACTCACGCCCTGAATCACATGCCCTGAAACTCCCGCCCTGAAACTCATGCCCTGAATCTCATGCCCTGAAACTCTTGCAGTGAAACACCTGCCATGAATCTCCTGCCCTGAAACTCATGCCCTGAATCTCATGCCTGAATCTCATGCTCTGAAACTCGTGCACTGAATCTCATGACCTCAAGTTCCTGCACTGAAATTCATGCCCTGAATCTCATGTCCTAAAACTCATGCCCTGAATCACCTGCCTGAAACTCATACCCTGAAACTCATGCCCTGAAACTCATGCCCTGAATCTCCTGTCCTGAAACTCATGCCCTGAATCTCATGCCCTGAATCTCATGCCCTGAAACTCCTTCACTGAAACACCTGCCCTGAATCTGCTGCCCTGAAAATCATGCCCTGAATCTCATGCCCTGAATCTCATGCTCTGAAACTCGTGCACATGAATCTCATGCCCTCAAGTTCCTGCACTGAAACTCATGCCCTGAATCTCATGTCCTGAAACTCCTGCCCTGAATCACCTACCCTGAAACTCATGCTCTGAAACTCATGCCCTGTAACTCCTGCACTGAAACTCATGCCATGAATCTCATATCCTGAAACTCACGCCCTGAATCACATGCCTGAAACTTCTGCCTGAAACTCATGCCCTGAAACTCATGCCCTGAAACTCATGCCCTGAATCTCATGCCTGAAACTCATGCCCTAAATCACATACCCTGAAATTCCTGCCCTGAAACTCATGCACTGAAACTCATGCCCTGAATCACATGCCCTAAAACTCCTGCCCTGAATCATCTGCCCAGAAACTCATGCCCTGAATTACATGCCCTGAAATACCTGCCCTGAATCTCATGCCCTGAAACTCATGCCCTGAATCTCATGCCCTGAAACTCCATCCCTCAAACTCATGCACTGAAACTCATGCCCTGAATCTCATGCTCTGAAACTCATGCACTGAATCTCATGCCCTCAAGTTCCTGGACTGAAACTCATGCCCTGAATCTCATGACCTGAAACTCATGCCCTGAACCTCATGCACTGAAACTCATGCCCTGAATCTCATGCCTTGAAACTCCTGTCCTGAATCTCATGCCCTGAAACTCATGCCCTGAATCTCATGCCCTGAAACTCCTGCACTGAAACTCATACCATGAATCTCATATCCTGAAACTCACGCCCTGAATTACATGCCCTGAAACTCCTGCCCTGAAACTCATGCCCTGAAACTCATGCCCTGAATCTCCTGTCCTGAAACTCATGCCCTGAATCTCATGCCCTCAAGTTCCTGCACTGAAACTCATACCCTGAAACTCATGTCCTGAATCTCATTCCCCTGAAACTCATGTCCTGAAACTTATGCCCTGAAACTCATGCCCTGAATCTCATGCCCTCAAGTTCCTGCACTGAAACTCATGCCCTGAAACTCATGTCCTGAATCTCATTCCCTGAAACTCATGTCCTGAAACTTATGCCCTGAAACTCATGCCCTTAAACTCATGCCCTGAATCTCATGCCCTGAATCTCATGCCCTGAAAATCATGCCCTGAATCTCATGCCCTGAATCTCATGCCCTGAAACTCTTGCAGTGAAACACCTGCCATGAATCTCCTGCCCTGAAACTCATGCCCTGAATCTCATGCCCTGAATCTCATGCTCTGAAACTCGTGCACTGAATCTCATGCCCTCAAGTTCCTGGACTGAAACTCATGCCCTGAATCTCATGCCCTGAAACTCCTGCACTGAAACACCTGCTCTGAATCTCCTGCCCTGAAAATCATGCACTGAATCTCATGCCCTGAATCTCATGCTCTGAAACTCATGCACTGAATCTCATGCCCTCAAGTTCCTGGACTGAAACTCATGCCCTGAATCTCATGACCTGAAACTCATGCCCTGAACCTCATGCCCTGAAACTCAAGCCCTGAATCTTATGCCCTGAAACTCATGCCCTAAATCACATACCCTGAAACTCCTGCCCTGAAACTCATGCACTGAAACTCATGCCCTAAAACTCCTGCCCCGAAACTCCTGCCCTGAAACTCATGCCCTGAAACTCATGCCCTGAATCTCCTGTCCTAAAACTCATGCCCTGAATCTCATGCCCTGAAACTCCTGCACTGAAACTCATGCCATGAATCTCATATCCTGAAACTCACGCCCTGAATCACATGCCCTGAAACTCCCGCCCTGAAACTCATGCCCTGAAACTCATGCCCTGAATCTCCTGTCCTGAAACTCGTGCACTGAAACTCATGGCCTGAATCTCATGTCCTGAAACTAATGCCCTGAATCACCTACCCTGAAACTCATGCCCTGAATCTCATGCCCTGAAACTCCTGCAGTGAAACTCATGCCATGAATCTCATATCCTGAATCTCACGCCCTGAATCACATGCCCTGAAACTCCTGCCCTGAATCTCATGCCCTGAAACTCATGCCCTGAAACTCATGCCCTGAATCTCATGCTCTGAAACTCATGCCCTGAATCTCATGCCCTCAAGTTCCTGGACTGAAACTCATGCCCTGAATCTCATGCCCTGAAACTCCTGCACTGAAACATCTGCCTCTGAATCTCCTGCCCTGAAAATCATGCACTGAATCTCATGCCCTGAATCTCATGCCCTGAAACTCCTGCAGTGAAACTCATGCCATGAATCTCATATCCTGAATCTCACGCCCTGAATCACATGCCCTGAATCTCCTGACCTGAAACTCATGCCCTGAATCTCATGCCCTGAAACTCCTGCACTGAAACTGATGCCATGAATCTCATATCCTGAAACTCACGCCCTGAATTACATGCCCTGAAACTCTTGCCCTGAAATTCATGCCCTGAAACTCATGCCCTGAATCTCATTCCCTGAAACTCAAGCCCTGATTCTCCTGCAGTGAAACTCATGCCCTGAATCTCATGCCCTGAATCACCTGCCATGAAACTCATGCCCTGAATCTCATGCCTTGAATCACATGCCCTGAAACTCCTGCCCTGAATCTCCTGACCTGAAACTCATGCCCTGAATTTCATGCTCTGAAACTCCTGCCCTCAAGCTCATGCACTGAAACTCATGCCTTTAATCACATGCACTGAAACTCCTGCCCTGAATCTCCTGACCTGAAACTCATGCCCTGAATTTCATGCTCTGAAACTCTTGCCCTGAAATTCATGCCCTGAAACTCATGCCCTGAAACTCATGTCCTGAATCTCATTCCCTGAAACTCAAGCCCTGATTCTCCTGCACTGAAACTCATGCCCTGAATCTCATGCCCTGAATCACCTGCCATGAAACTCATGCCCTGAATCTCATGCCTTGAATCACATGCCCTGAAACTCCTGCCCTGAATCTCCTGACCTGAAACTCATGCCCTGAATCTCATGCCCTGAAACTCCTGCACTGAAACTGATGCCATGAATCTCATATCCTGAAACTCACGCCCTGAATTACATGCCCTGAAACTCTTGCCCTGAAATTCATGCCCTGAAACTCATGCCCTGAATCTCATTCCCTGAAACTCAAGCCCTGATTCTCCTGCAGTGAAACTCATGCCCTGAATCTCATGCCCTGAATCACCTGCCATGAAACTCATGCCCTGAATCTCATGCCTTGAATCACATGCCCTGAAACTCCTGCCCTGAATCTCCTGACCTGAAACTCATGCCCTGAATTTCATGCTCTGAAACTCCTGCCCTCAAGCTCATGCACTGAACTCATGCCTTTAATCACATGCACTGAAACTCCTGCCCTGAATCTCCTGACCTGAAACTCATGCCCTGAATTTCATGCTCTGAAACTTCTGCCCTCAAGCTCATGCACTGAAACTCATGCCTTTAATCACATGCACTGAAACTCCTGCCTGAATCTCCTGCCTTGAAACTCCTGCACTGAATCTCCTGCCTTGAAACTCCTGCACTGAATCTCATGCCCTGAAACTTCTGCCCTGAAACTCATTGCACTGAATCTCATGCGCTAAATCTCATGACCTTAAACTCAAGCCGTGAATCTCCTGCCCTGAAACTCATGCCCTGAATCTCATGCTCTGAAACTCCTGCCCTGAAACTCATGCACTGAAAGACATGCCCTGAAACCCTTGCACTGAAACTATTGCACTGAAACACCTGGCCTGAATATCCTGCCCTGAATATCCTGCACTGAAACTCCTGCCCTGAATCTCCTGCCTTGAAACTCCTGCACTGAATCTCATGCCCTGAAACTTCTGCCCTGAAACTCATGCACTGAATCTCATGCGCTAAATCTCATGACCTTAAACTCAAGCCGTGAATCTCCTGCCCTGAAACTCATGCCCTGAATCTCATGCTCTGAAACTCCTGCCCTGAAACTCATGCACTGAAAGACATGCCCTGAAACCCTTGCACTGACACTATTGCACTGAAACACCTGGCCTGAATATCCTGCCCTGAAACTGCTGCCTGAATCTCATGCCCTGAAACCACAGACCTGAAAACCATGCCCTGAAACTCATGTCCTGAATCTCATGCCCTGAAACTCACGCCCTGAATTACATGCCATGAAACTCCTGCCCTGAATCTCATGCCCTGAAACTCAAGCCCTGATTCTCCTGCCCTGAAACTCATGCCCTGAATCTCATGCCTTGAAACTTCTGCCCTGAAACTCATGCACTGAATCTCATGCGCTAAATCTCATGACCTTAACTCAAGCCGTGAATCTCCTGCCCTGAAACTCATGCCCTGAATGTCATGCCCTGAAATTCCTGCCCTGAAACTCATGCCCTGAATCTCATGCCCTGAAACTCTTGCACTGAAACACCTACCCTAAAACTCATGCCCTGAATTTCATGCCCTGAATCTCATACCGTGAAACTCATGCACTGAAACTACTGCCCTGAAACTGATGCCCTGAATCTCATGCACTGAAAATCATGCCCTGAACCTCATGCCCTGAAACTCAAGCCCTGAAACCACAGACCTGAAAACCATGCCCTGAAACTCATGTCCTGAATCTCCTGTCCTGAAACTCATGCCCCTAAAACACCTGCCTTGAAACTCAAGCCCCGAATCTCATGCCCTGAATCTCCTGCCCTGAATCTCCTGCCTTGAAACTCAAGCCCTGAATCTCATGCCCTCAAACTCTTGCACTGAAATACATGCCCTGAATGTCATGCCCTGAAATTCCTGCCTGAAACTCATGCCCTGAAACACCAACCCTAAAACTCATGCCCTGAATCTCATGCCCTGAATCTCATGCCCTGAATCTCATGCCCTGAAACTCCTGCCCTGAAACTCATGCTCTGAAACTCCTGCCATGAAACTCATGCACTGAAAGACATGCCCTGAAACTCTTGCACTGAAACTCTTGCACTGAAACACCTGCCCTGAATCTCAAGCCCTGAAAAAACAGACCTGAAACCCCAGACCTGAAACCCATGCCCTGAAACTGCTGCCCTGAATCTCAAGCCCTGAAACAACAGACCTGAAACCCCAGACCTGAAACCCATGCCCTGAAACTCATGTCGTGAATCTCATGCCCTGAATCTGATGCCGTGAAACTCCTGCACTCAAACTCATGCACTGAAACTCATGCTCTGAATCTCCTGCCCTGAAACTCCTGAACTTAAATACGTTCCCTAAAACACCTGCCTTGAAACTCAAGCCCCGAATCTCATCCCTGAATCTCCTGCCCTGAATCTCCTGCCTTGAAACTCATGCCCTGAATCTCATGCCTCAAACTCTTGCACTGAAACACATGCCCTGAATGTCATGCCCTGAATTTCCTGCCCTGAAACTCATGCCCTGAACCTCATGCCCTGAAACTCTTGCACTGAAACACCTACCCTAAAACTCATGCCCTGAATCTCATGCCCTGAATCTCATGCCGTGAATCTCATGCACTGAAACTCCTGCTCTGAAACTGATGCCCTGAATCTCATGCACTGAAACTCATGCCCTGAACCTCATGCCTGAAACTCAAGCCCTGAATCTCATGCACTGAATCTCATGCCCTGAATCATCTGCCAGAAATCATTATCTGAATCACATGCCCTGAAATACCTGCCCTGAATCTCATACCCTGAAACTCATGCCCTGAAACACCAACCCTAAAACTCATGCCCTGAATCTCATTCCCTGAATCTCATGCCTGAATCACATGCCTGAAACTCCTGCCCTGAAACTCATGCATTGAATTTCATGCGCTAAATCTCATGACCTTAAACTCA